>NW_026989038.1:0-65659 GCF_030222135.1 Aotus nancymaae
AAAGTCTCTGCAGACTGCTGAATCCACACACGGGTTTAACTCTGGAAGTTGAGTGCACACATTGACAACCGTTCTGTTAGATAGCTGCGTTTTGGATTTAGAAGCAGATATTTCCCTGTGCTTACTGCTGTTTTCTTCCATATGCCGGTAATGGGCTGAAAACGCCTGTTTTGGGACTCTGCAGAGAAAGTCTCTGCAGACTGCTGAATCCACACACGGGTTTAACTCTGGAAGTTGAGTGCACACACTGACAACCGTTCTGTTAGATAGCTGCGTTTTGGATTTAGAAGCAGATATTTCCCTGTGCTTACTGCTGTTTCTTCCATATGCCGGTAATGGGCTGAAAACGCCTGTTTTGGGACTCTGCAGAGAAAGTCTCTGCAGACTGCTGAATCCACACACGGGTTTAACTCTGGAAGTTGAGTGCACACATTGACAACCGTTCTGTTAGATAGCTGCGTTTTGGATTTAGAAGCAGATATTTCCCTGTGCTTACTGCTGTTTCTTCCATATGCCGGTAATGGGCTGAAAACGCCTGTTTTTGGGACTCTGCAGAGAAAGTCTCTGCAGACTGCTGAATCCACACACGGGTTTAACTCTGGAAGTTGAGTGCACACATTGACAACCGTTCTGTTAGATAGCTGCGTTTTGGATTTAGAAGCAGATATTTCCCTGTGCTTACTGCTGTTTCTTCCATAGGCCGGTAATGGGCTGAAAACGCCTGTTTTGGGACTCTGCAGAGAAAGTCTCTGCAGACTGCTGAATCCACACACGGGTTTAACTCTGGAAGTTGAGTGCACACATTGACAACCGTTCTGTTAGATAGCTGCGTTTTGGATTTAGAAGCAGATATTTCCCTGTGCTTACTGCTGTTTCTTCCATATGCCGGTAATGGGCTGAAAACGCCTGTCTTGGGACTCTGCAGAGAAAGTCTCTGCAGACTGCTGAATCCACACACGGGTTTAACTCTGGAAGTTGAGTGCACACATTGACAACCGTTCTGTTAGATAGCTGCGTTTTGGATTTAGAAGCAGATATTTCCCTGTGCTTACTGCTGTTTCTTCCATATGCCGGTAATGGGCTGAAAACGCCTGTTTTGGGACTCTGCAGAGAAAGTCTCTGCAGACTGCTGAATCCACACACGGGTTTAACTCTGGAAGTTGAGTGCACACATTGACAACCGTTCTGTTAGATAGCTGCGTTTTGGATTTAGAAGCAGATATTTCCCTGTGCTTACTGCTGTTTCTTCCATATGCCGGTAATGGGCTGAAAACGCCTGTTTTGGGACTCTGCAGAGAAAGTCTCTGCAGACTGCTGAATCCACACACGGGCTTAACTCTGGAAGTTGAGTGCACACATTGACAACCGTTCTGTTAGATAGCTGCGTTTTGGATTTAGAAGCAGATATTTCCCTGTGCTTACTGCTGTTTCTTCCATATGCCGGTAATGGGCTGAAAACGCCTGTTTTGGGACTCTGCAGAGAAAGTCTCTGCAGACTGCTGAATCCACACACGGGCTTAACTCTGGAAGTTGAGTGCACACATTGACAACCGTTCTGTTAGATAGCTGCGTTTTGGATTTAGAAGCAGATATTTCCCTGTGCTTACTGCTGTTTCTTCCATATGCCGGTAATGGGCTGAAAACGCCTGTTTTGGGACTCTGCAGAGAAAGTCTCTGCAGACTGCTGAATCCACACACGGGTTTAACTCTGGAAGTTGAGTGCACACATTGACAACCGTTCTGTTAGATAGCTGCGTTTTGGATTTAGAAGCAGATATTTCCCTGTGCTTACTGCTGTTTCTTCCATAGGCCGGTAATGGGCTGAAAACGCCTGTTTTGGGACTCTGCAGAGAAAGTCTCTGCAGACTGCTGAATCCACACACGGGTTTAACTCTGGAAGTTGAGTGCACACATTGACAACCGTTCTGTTAGATAGCTGCGTTTTGGATTTAGAAGCAGATGTTTCCCTGTGCTTACTGCTGTTTCTTCCATATGCCGGTAATGGGCTGAAAACACCTGTTTTGGGACTCTGCAGAGAAAGTGTTTGCAGACTGCTGAATCCACACACGGGTTTAACTCTGGAAGTTGAGTGCACACATTGACAACCGTTCTGTTAGATAGCTGCGTTTTGGATTTAGAAGCAGATATTTCCCTGTGCTTACTGCTGTTTCTTCCATATGCCGGTAATGGGCTGAAAACGCCTGTTTTGGGACTCTGCAGAGAAAGTCTCTGCAGACTGCTGAATCCACACACGGGTTTAACTCTGGAAGTTGAGTGCGCACATTGACAACCGTTCTGTTAGATAGCTGCGTTTTGGATTTAGAAGCAGATATTTCCCTGTGCTTACTGCTGTTTCTTCCATATGCCGGTAATGGGCTGAAAACGCCTGTTTTGGGACTCTGCAGAGAAAGTCTCTGCAGACTGCTGAATCCACACACGGGTTTAACTCTGGAAGTTGAGTGCACACATTGACAACCGTTCTGTTAGATAGCTGCGTTTTGGATTTAGAAGCAGATATTTCCCTTTGCTTACTGCTGTTTCTTCCATATGCCGGTAATGGGCTGAAAACGCCTGTTTTGGGACTCTGCAGAGAAAGTCTCTGCAGACTGCTGAATCCACACACAGGTTTAACTCTGGAAGTTGAGTGCACACATTGACAACCGTTCTGTTAGATAGCTGCGTTTTGGATTTAGAAGCAGATATTTCCCTGTGCTTACTGCTGTTTCTTCCATAGGCCGGTAATGGGCTGAAAACACCTGTTTTGGGACTCTGCAGAGAAAGTGTTTGCAGACTGCTGAATCCACACACGGGTTTAACTCTGGAAATTGAGTGCACACATTGACAACCGTTCTGTTAGATAGCTGCGTTTTCGATTTAGAAGCAGATATTTCCCTGTGCTTACTGCTGTTTCTTCCATATGCCGGTAATGGGCTGAAAACGCCTGTCTTGGGACTCTGCAGAGAAAGTCTCTGCAGAATGCTGAATCGACACACGGGTTTAACTCTGGAAGTTGAGGGCACACAGTGACAACCGTTCTGTTAGATAGCTGCGTTTTGGATTTAGAAGCAGATATTTCCCTGTGCTTACTGCTGTTTCTTCCATATGCCGGTAATGGGCTGAAAACGTCTGTTTTGGGACTCTGCAGAGAAAGTCTCTGCAGACTGCTGAATCCACACACGGGTTTAACTCTGGAAGTTGAGTGCACACATTGACAACCGTTCTGTTAGATAGCTGCGTTTTGGATTTAGAAGCAGATGTTTCCCTGTGCTTACTGCTGTTTCTTCCATATGCCGGTAATGGGCTGAAAACACCTGTTTTGGGACTCTGCAGAGAAAGTGTTTGCAGACTGCTGAATCCACACACGGGTTTAACTCTGGAAGTTGAGTGCACACATTGACAACCGTTCTGTTAGATAGCTGCGTTTTGGATTTAGAAGCAGATATTTCCCTGTGCTTACTGCTGTTTCTTCCATAGGCCGGTAATGGGCTGAAAACGCCTGTCTTGGGACTCTGCAGAGAAAGTCTCTGCAGACTGCTGAATCCACACACGGGTTTAACTCTGGAAGTTGAGTGCACACATTGACAACCGTTCTGTTAGATAGCTGCGTTTTGGATTTAGAAGCAGATATTTCCCTGTGCTTACTGCTGTTTCTTCCATATGCCGGTAATGGGCTGAAAACGCCTGTTTTGGGACTCTGCAGAGAAAGTCTCTGCAGACTGCTGAATCCACACACGGGTTTAACTCTGGAAGTTGAGTGCACACATTGACAACCGTTCTGTTAGATAGCTGCGTTTTGGATTTAGAAGCAGATATTTCCCTGTGCTTACTGCTGTTTCTTCCATATGCCGGGTAATGGGCTGAAAACGCCTGTTTTGGGACTCTGCAGAGAAAGTCTCTGCAGACTGCTGAATCCACACACAGGTTTAACTCTAGAAGTTGAGTGCACACATTGACAACCGTTCTGTTAGATAGCTGCGTTTTGGATTTAGAAGCAGATATTTCCCTGTGCTTACTGCTGTTTCTTCCATAGCCGGTAATGGGCTGAAAACACCTGTTTTGGGACTCTGCAGAGAAAGTGTTTGCACACTGCTGAATCCACACACGGGTTTAACTCTGGAAGTTGAGTGCACACATTGACAACCGTTCTGTTAGATAGCTGCGTTTTGGATTTAGAAGCAGATATTTCCCTGTGCTTACTGCTGTTTCTTCCATATGCCGGTAATGGGCTGAAAACGCCTGTCTTGGGACTCTGCAGAGAAAGTCTCTGCAGACTGCTGAATCGACACACGGGTTTAACTCTGGAAGTTGAGGGCACACAGTGACAATCGTTCTGTTAGATAGCTGCGTTTTAGATTTAGAAGCAGATATTTCCCTGTGCTTACTGCTGTTTCTTCCATATGCCGGTAATGGGCTGAAAACGCCTGTTTTGGGACTCTGCAGAGAAAGTCTCTGCAGACTGCTGAATCCACACACGGGTTTAACTCTGGAAGTTGAGTGCACACATTGACAACCGTTCTGTTAGATAGCTGCGTTTTGGATTTAGAAGCAGATATTTCCCTGTGCTTACTGCTGTTTCTTCCATATGCCGGTAATGGGCTGAAAACGCCTGTTTTGGGACTCTGCAGAGAAAGTCTCTGCAGACTGCTGAATCCACACACGGGTTTAACTCTGGAAGTTGAGTGCACACATTGACAACCGTTCTGTTAGATAGCTGCGTTTTGGATTTAGAAGCAGATATTTCCCTGTGCTTACTGCTGTTTCTTCAATATGCCGGTAATGGGCTGAAAACGCCTGTCTTGGGACTCTGCAGAGAAAGTCTCTGCAGACTGCTGAATCCACACACGGGTTTAACTCTGGAAGTTGAGTGCACACATTGACAACCGTTCTGTTAGATAGCTGCGTTTTGGATTTAGAAGCAGATGTTTCCCTGTGCTTACTGCTGTTTCTTCCATATGCCGGTAATGGGCTGAAAACGCCTGTTTTGGGACTCTGCAGAGAAAGTCTCTGCAGACTGCTGAATCCACACACGGGTTTAACTCTGGAAGTTGAGTGCACACATTGACAACCGTTCTGTTAGATAGCTGCGTTTTGGATTTAGAAGCAGATATTTCCCTGTGCTTACTGCTGTTTCTTCCATATGCCGGTAATGGGCTGAAAACGCCTGTTTTGGGACTCTGCAGAGAAAGTCTCTGCAGACTGCTGAATCCACACACGGGTTTAACTCTGGAAGTTGAGTGCACACATTGACAACCGTTCTGTTAGATAGCTGCGTTTTGGATTTAGAAGCAGATATTTCCCTGTGCTTACTGCTGTTTCTTCCATAGGCCGGTAATGGGCTGAAAACGCCTGTTTTGGGACTCTGCAGAGAAAGTCTCTGCAGACTGCTGAATCCACACACGGGTTTAACTCTGGAAGTTGAGTGCACACATTGACAACCGTTCTGTTAGATAGCTGCGTTTTGGATTTAGAAGCAGATATTTCCCTGTGCTTACTGCTGTTTCTTCCATATGCCGGTAATGGGCTGAAAACGCCTGTTTTGGGACTCTGCAGAGAAAGTCTCTGCAGACTGCTGAATCCACACACGGGTTTAACTCTGGAAGTTGAGTGCACACATTGACAACCGTTCTTTTAGATAGCTGCGTTTTGGATTTAGAAGCAGATATTTCCCTGTGCTTACTGCTGTTTCTTCCATATGCCGGTAATGGGCTGAAAACGCCTGTCTTGGGACTCTGCAGAGAAAGTCTCTGCAGACTGCTGAATCCACACACGGGTTTAACTCTGGAAGTTGAGTGCACACATTGACAACCGTTCTGTTAGATAGCTGCGTTTTGGATTTAGAAGCAGATATTTCCCTGTGCTTACTGCTGTTTCTTCCATATGCCGGTAATGGGCTGAAAACGCCTGTTTTGGGACTCTGCAGAGAAAGTCTCTGCAGACTGCTGAATCCACACACGGGTTTAACTCTGGAAGTTGAGTGCACACATTGACAACCGTTCTGTTAGATAGCTGCGTTTTGGATTTAGAAGCAGATATTTCCCTGTGCTTACTGCTGTTTCTTCCATATGCCGGTAATGGGCTGAAAACGCCTGTTTTGGGACTCTGCAGAGAAAGTCTCTGCAGACTGCTGAATCCACACACGGGCTTAACTCTGGAAGTTGAGTGCACACATTGACAACCGTTCTGTTAGATAGCTGCGTTTTGGATTTAGAAGCAGATATTTCCCTGTGCTTACTGCTGTTTCTTCCATATGCCGGTAATGGGCTGAAAACGCCTGTTTTGGGACTCTGCAGAGAAAGTCTCTGCAGACTGCTGAATCCACACACGGGTTTAACTCTGGAAGTTGAGTGCACACATTGACAACCGTTCTGTTAGATAGCTGCGTTTTGGATTTAGAAGCAGATATTTCCCTGTGCTTACTGCTGTTTCTTCCATAGGCCGGTAATGGGCTGAAAACGCCTGTTTTGGGACTCTGCAGAGAAAGTCTCTGCAGACTGCTGAATCCACACACGGGTTTAACTCTGGAAGTTGAGTGCACACATTGACAACCGTTCTGTTAGATAGCTGCGTTTTGGATTTAGAAGCAGATGTTTCCCTGTGCTTACTGCTGTTTCTTCCATATGCCGGTAATGGGCTGAAAACACCTGTTTTGGGACTCTGCAGAGAAAGTGTTTGCAGACTGCTGAATCCACACACGGGTTTAACTCTGGAAGTTGAGTGCACACATTGACAACCGTTCTGTTAGATAGCTGCGTTTTGGATTTAGAAGCAGATATTTCCCTGTGCTTACTGCTGTTTCTTCCATATGCCGGTAATGGGCTGAAAACGCCTGTTTTGGGACTCTGCAGAGAAAGTCTCTGCAGACTGCTGAATCCACACACGGGTTTAACTCTGGAAGTTGAGTGCGCACATTGACAACCGTTCTGTTAGATAGCTGCGTTTTGGATTTAGAAGCAGATATTTCCCTGTGCTTACTGCTGTTTCTTCCATATGCCGGTAATGGGCTGAAAACGCCTGTTTTGGGACTCTGCAGAGAAAGTCTCTGCAGACTGCTGAATCCACACACGGGTTTAACTCTGGAAGTTGAGTGCACACATTGACAACCGTTCTGTTAGATAGCTGCGTTTTGGATTTAGAAGCAGATATTTCCCTTTGCTTACTGCTGTTTCTTCCATATGCCGGTAATGGGCTGAAAACGCCTGTTTTGGGACTCTGCAGAGAAAGTCTCTGCAGACTGCTGAATCCACACACAGGTTTAACTCTGGAAGTTGAGTGCACACATTGACAACCGTTCTGTTAGATAGCTGCGTTTTGGATTTAGAAGCAGATATTTCCCTGTGCTTACTGCTGTTTCTTCCATAGGCCGGTAATGGGCTGAAAACACCTGTTTTGGGACTCTGCAGAGAAAGTGTTTGCAGACTGCTGAATCCACACACGGGTTTAACTCTGGAAATTGAGTGCACACATTGACAACCGTTCTGTTAGATAGCTGCGTTTTCGATTTAGAAGCAGATATTTCCCTGTGCTTACTGCTGTTTCTTCCATATGCCGGTAATGGGCTGAAAACGCCTGTCTTGGGACTCTGCAGAGAAAGTCTCTGCAGACTGCTGAATCGACACACGGGTTTAACTCTGGAAGTTGAGGGCACACAGTGACAACCGTTCTGTTAGATAGCTGCGTTTTGGATTTAGAAGCAGATATTTCCCTGTGCTTACTGCTGTTTCTTCCATATGCCGGTAATGGGCTGAAAACGCCTGTTTTGGGACTCTGCAGAGAAAGTCTCTGCAGACTGCTGAATCCACACACGGGTTTAACTCTGGAAGTTGAGTGCACACATTGACAACCGTTCTGTTAGATAGCTGCGTTTTGGATTTAGAAGCAGATGTTTCCCTGTGCTTACTGCTGTTTCTTCCATATGCCGGTAATGGACTGAAAACACCTGTTTTGGGACTCTGCAGAGAAAGTGTTTGCAGACTGCTGAATCCACACACGGGTTTAACTCTGGAAGTTGAGTGCACACATTGACAACCGTTCTGTTAGATAGCTGCGTTTTGGATTTAGAAGCAGATATTTCCCTGTGCTTACTGCTGTTTCTTCCATAGGCCGGTAATGGGCTGAAAACGCCTGTCTTGGGACTCTGCAGAAAGTCTCTGCAGACTGCTGAATCCACACACGGGTTTAACTCTGGAAGTTGAGTGCACACATTGACAACCGTTCTGTTAGATAGCTGCGTTTTGGATTTAGAAGCAGATATTTCCCTGTGCTTACTGCTGTTTCTTCCATATGCCGGTAATGGGCTGAAAACGCCTGTTTTGGGACTCTGCAGAGAAAGTCTCTGCAGACTGCTGAATCCACACACGGGTTTAACTCTGGAAGTTGAGTGCACACATTGACAACCGTTCTGTTAGATAGCTGCGTTTTGGATTTAGAAGCAGATATTTCCCTGTGCTTACTGCTGTTTCTTCCATATGCCGGTAATGGGCTGAAAACGCCTGTTTTGGGACTCTGCAGAGAAAGTCTCTGCAGACTGCTGAATCCACACACAGGTTTAACTCTGGAAGTTGAGTGCACACATTGACAACCGTTCTGTTAGATAGCTGCGTTTTGGATTTAGAAGCAGATATTTCCCTGTGCTTACTGCTGTTTCTTCCATAGGCCGGTAATGGGCTGAAAACACCTGTTTTGGGACTCTGCAGAGAAAGTGTTTGCAGACTGCTGAATCCACACACGGGTTTAACTCTGGAAGTTGAGTGCACACATTGACAACCGTTCTGTTAGATAGCTGCGTTTTGGATTTAGAAGCAGATATTTCCCTGTGCTTACTGCTGTTTCTTCCATATGCCGGTAATGGGCTGAAAACGCCTGTCTTGGGACTCTGCAGAGAAAGTCTCTGCAGACTGCTGAATCGACACACGGGTTTAACTCTGGAAGTTGAGGGCACACAGTGACAATCGTTCTGTTAGATAGCTGCGTTTTGGATTTAGAAGCAGATATTTCCCTGTGCTTACTGCTGTTTCTTCCATATGCCGGTAATGGGCTGAAAACGCCTGTTTTGGGACTCTGCAGAGAAAGTCTCTGCAGACTGCTGAATCCACACACGGGTTTAACTCTGGAAGTTGAGTGCACACATTGACAACCGTTCTGTTAGATAGCTGCGTTTTGGATTTAGAAGCAGATATTTCCCTGTGCTTACTGCTGTTTCTTCCATATGCCGGTAATGGGCTGAAAACGCCTGTTTTGGGACTCTGCAGAGAAAGTCTCTGCAGACTGCTGAATCCACACACGGGTTTAACTCTGGAAGTTGAGTGCACACATTGACAACCGTTCTGTTAGATAGCTGCGTTTTGGATTTAGAAGCAGATATTTCCCTGTGCTTACTGCTGTTTCTTCCATATGCCGGTAATGGGCTGAAAACGCCTGTTTTGGGACTCTGCAGAGAAAGTCTCTGCAGACTGCTGAATCCACACACAGGTTTAACTCTGGAAGTTGAGTGCACACATTGACAACCGTTCTGTTAGATAGCTGCGTTTTGGATTTAGAAGCAGATATTTCCCTGTGCTTACTGCTGTTTCTTCCATAGGCCGGTAATGGGCTGAAAACACCTGTTTTGGGACTCTGCAGAGAAAGTGTTTGCACACTGCTGAATCCACACACGGGTTTAACTCTGGAAGTTGAGTGCACACATTGACAACCGTTCTGTTAGATAGCTGCGTTTTGGATTTAGAAGCAGATATTTCCCTGTGCTTACTGCTGTTTCTTCCATATGCCGGTAATGGGCTGAAAACGCCTGTCTTGGGACTCTGCAGAGAAAGTCTCTGCAGACTGCTGAATCGACACACGGGTTTAACTCTGGAAGTTGAGGGCACACAGTGACAATCGTTCTGTTAGATAGCTGCGTTTTAGATTTAGAAGCAGATATTTCCCTGTGCTTACTGCTGTTTCTTCCATATGCCGGTAATGGGCTGAAAACGCCTGTTTTGGGACTCTGCAGAGAAAGTCTCTGCAGACTGCTGAATCCACACACGGGTTTAACTCTGGAAGTTGAGTGCACACATTGACAACCGTTCTGTTAGATAGCTGCGTTTTGGATTTAGAAGCAGATATTTCCCTGTGCTTACTGCTGTTTCTTCCATATGCCGGTAATGGGCTGAAAACGCCTGTTTTGGGACTCTGCAGAGAAAGTCTCTGCAGACTGCTGAATCCACACACGGGTTTAACTCTGGAAGTTGAGTGCACACATTGACAACCGTTCTGTTAGATAGCTGCGTTTTGGATTTAGAAGCAGATATTTCCCTGTGCTTACTGCTGTTTCTTCCATATGCCGGTAATGGGCTGAAAACGGCTGTCTTGGGACTCTGCAGAGAAACTCTCTGCAGACTGCTGAATCCACACACGGGTTTAACTCTGGAAGTTGAGTGCACACATTGACAACCGTTCTGTTAGATAGCTGCGTTTTGGATTTAGAAGCAGATATTTCCCTGTGCTTACTGCTGTTTCTTCCATATGCCGGTAATGGGCTGAAAACGCCTGTTTTGGGACACTGCAGAGAAAGTCTCTGCAGACTGCTGAATCCACACACGGGTTTAACTCTGGAAGTTGAGTGCACACATTGACAACCGTTCTGTTAGATAGCTGCGTTTTGGATTTAGAAGCAGATATTTCCCTGTGCTTACTGCTGTTTCTTCCATATGCCGGTAATGGGCTGAAAACGCCTGTCTTGGGACTCTGCAGAGAAAGTCTCTGCAGACTGCTGAATCCACACACGGGTTTAACTCTGGAAGTTGAGTGCACACATTGACAACCGTTCTGTTAGATAGCTGCGTTTTGGATTTAGAAGCAGATGTTTCCCTGTGCTTACTGCTGTTTCTTCCATATGCCGGTAATGGGCTGAAAACGCCTGTTTTGGGACTCTGCAGAGAAAGTCTCTGCAGACTGCTGAATCCACACACGGGTTTAACTCTGGAAGTTGAGTGCACACATTGACAACCGTTCTGTTAGATAGCTGCGTTTTGGATTTAGAAGCAGATATTTCCCTGTGCTTACTGCTGTTTCTTCCATATGCCGGTAATGGGCTGAAAACGCCTGTTTTGGGACTCTGCAGAGAAAGTCTCTGCAGACTGCTGAATCCACACACGGGTTTAACTCTGGAAGTTGAGTGCACACATTGACAACCGTTCTGTTAGATAGCTGCGTTTTGGATTTAGAAGCAGATATTTCCCTGTGCTTACTGCTGTTTCTTCCATAGGCCGGTAATGGGCTGAAAACGCCTGTCTCGGGACTCTGCAGAGAAAGTCTCTGCAGACTGCTGAATCCACACACGGGTTTAACTCTGGAAGTTGAGTGCACACATTGACAACCGTTCTGTTAGATAGCTGCGTTTTGGATTTAGAAGCAGATATTTCCCTGTGCTTACTGCTGTTTCTTCCATATGCCGGTAATGGGCTGAAAACGCCTGTTTTGGGACTCTGCAGAGAAAGTCTCTGCAGACTGCTGAATCCACACACGGGTTTAACTCTGGAAGTTGAGTGCACACATTGACAACCGTTCTGTTAGATAGCTGCGTTTTGGATTTAGAAGCAGATATTTCCCTGTGCTTACTGCTGTTTCTTCCATATGCCGGTAATGGGCTGAAAACGCCTGTCTTGGGACTCTGCAGAGAAAGTCTCTGCAGACTGCTGAATCCACACACGGGTTTAACTCTGGAAGTTGAGTGCACACATTGACAACCGTTCTGTTAGATAGCTGCGTTTTGGATTTAGAAGCAGATATTTCCCTGTGCTTACTGCTGTTTCTTCCATATGCCGGTAATGGGCTGAAAACGCCTGTTTTGGGACTCTGCAGAGAAAGTGTTTGCAGACTGCTGAATCCACACACGGGTTTAACTCTGGAAGTTGAGTGCACACATTGACAACCGTTCTGTTAGATAGCTGCGTTTTGGATTTAGAAGCAGATATTTCCCTGTGCTTACTGCTGTTTCTTCCATATGCCGGTAATGGGCTGAAAACGCCTGTTTTGGGACTCTGCAGAGAAAGTCTCTGCAGACTGCTGAATCCACACACGGGTTTAACTCTGGAAGTTGAGTGCACACATTGACAACCGTTCTGTTAGATAGCTGCGTTTTGGATTTAGAAGCAGATATTTCCCTGTGCTTACTGCTGTTTCTTCCATATGCCGGTAATGGGCTGAAAACGCCTGTTTTGGGACTCTGCAGAGAAAGTCTCTGCAGACTGCTGAATCCACACACGGGTTTAACTCTGGAAGTTGAGTGCACACATTGACAACCGTTCTGTTAGATAGCTGCGTTTTGGATTTAGAAGCAGATATTTCCCTGTGCTTACTGCTGTTTCTTCCATATGCCGGTAATGGGCTGAAAACGCCTGTCTTGGGACTCTGCAGAGAAAGTCTCTGCAGACTGCTGAATCCACACACGGGTTTAACTCTGGAAGTTGAGTGCACACATTGACAACCGTTCTGTTAGATAGCTGCGTTTTGGATTTAGAAGCAGATATTTCCCTGTGCTTACTGCTGTTTCTTCCATATGCCGGTAATGGGCTGAAAACGCCTGTCTTGGGACTCTGCAGAGAAAGTCTCTGCAGACTGGTGAATCCACACACGGGTTTAACTCTGGAAGTTGAGTGCACACATTGACAACCGTTCTGTTAGATAGCTGCGTTTTGGATTTAGAAGCAGATATTTCCCTGTGCTTACTGCTGTTTCTTCCATATGCCGGTAATGGGCTGAAAACGCCTGTCTTGGGACTCTGAAGAGAAAGTCTCTGCAGACTGCTGAATCCACACACGGGTTTAACTCTGGAAGTTGAGTGCACACATTGACAACCGTTCTGTTAGATAGCTGCGTTTTGCATTTAGAAGCAGATATTTCCCTGTGCTTACTGCTGTTTCTTCCATATGCCGGTAATGGGCTGAAAACGCCTGTTTTGGGACTCTGCAGAGAAAGTCTCTGCAGACTGCTGAATCCACACACGGGTTTAACTCTGGAAGTTGAGTGCACACATTGACAACCGTTCTGTTAGATAGCTGCGTTTTGGATTTAGAAGCAGATATTTCCCTGTGCTTACTGCTGTTTCTTCCATATGCCGGTAATGGGCTGAAAACGCCTGTCTTGGGACTCTGCAGAGAAAGTCTCTGCAGACTGCTGAATCCACACACGGGTTTAACTCTGGAAGTTGAGTGCACACATTGACAACCGTTCTGTTAGATAGCTGCGTTTTGGATTTAGAAGCAGATATTTCCCTGTGCTTACTGCTGTTTCTTCCATATGCCGGTAATGGGCTGAAAACGCCTGTTTTGGGACTCTGCAGAGAAAGTCTCTGCAGACTGCTGAATCCACACACGGGTTTAACTCTGGAAGTTGAGTGCACACATTGACAACCGTTCTGTTAGATAGCTGCGTTTTGGATTTAGAAGCAGATATTTCCCTGTGCTTACTGCTGTTTCTTCCATATGCCGGTAATGGGCTGAAAACGCCTGTTTTGGGACTCTGCAGAGAAAGTGTTTGCAGACTGCTGAATCCACACACGGGTTTAACTCTGGAAGTTGAGTGCACACATTGACAACCGTTCTGTTAGATAGCTGCGTTTTGGATTTAGAAGCAGATATTTCCCTGTGCTTACTGCTGTTTCTTCCATATGCCGGTAATGGGCTGAAAACGCCTGTTTTGGGACTCTGCAGAGAAAGTCTCTGCAGACTGCTGAATCCACACACGGGTTTAACTCTGGAAGTTGAGTGCACACATTGACAACCGTTCTGTTAGATAGCTGCGTTTTGGATTTAGAAGCAGATATTTCCCTGTGCTTACTGCTGTTTCTTCCATATGCCGGTAATGGGCTGAAAACGCCTGTTTTGGGACTCTGCAGAGAAAGTCTCTGCAGACTGCTGAATCCACACACGGGTTTAACTCTGGAAGTTGAGTGCACACATTGACAACCGTTCTGTTAGATAGCTGCGTTTTGGATTTAGAAGCAGATATTTCCCTGTGCTTACTGCTGTTTCTTCCATATGCCGGTAATGGGCTGAAAACGCCTGTCTTGGGACTCTGCAGAGAAAGTCTCTGCAGACTGCTGAATCCACACACGGGTTTAACTCTGGAAGTTGAGTGCACACATTGACAACCGTTCTGTTAGATAGCTGCGTTTTGGATTTAGAAGCAGATATTTCCCTGTGCTTACTGCTGTTTCTTCCATATGCCGGTAATGGGCTGAAAACGCCTGTCTTGGGACTCTGCAGAGAAAGTCTCTGCAGACTGCTGAATCGACACACGGGTTTAACTCTGGAAGTTGAGGGCACACAGTGACAATCGTTCTGTTAGATAGCTGCGTTTTGGATTTAGAAGCAGATATTTCCCTGTGCTTACTGCTGTTTCTTCCATATGCCGGTAATGGGCTGAAAACGCCTGTTTTGGGACTCTGCAGAGAAAGTCTCTGCAGACTGCTGAATCCACACACGGGTTTAACTCTGGAAGTTGAGTGCACACATTGACAACCGTTCTGTTAGATAGCTGCGTTTTGGATTTAGAAGCAGATATTTCCCTGTGCTTACTGCTGTTTCTTCCATATGCCGGTAATGGGCTGAAAACGCCTGTTTTGGGACTCTGCAGAGAAAGTCTCTGCAGACTGCTGAATCCACACACGGGTTTAACTCTGGAAGTTGAGTGCACACATTGACAACCGTTCTGTTAGATAGCTGCGTTTTGGATTTAGAAGCAGATATTTCCCTGTGCTTACTGCTGTTTCTTCCATATGCCGGTAATGGGCTGAAAACGCCTGTCTTGGGACTCTGCAGAGAAAGTCTCTGCAGACTGCTGAATCGACACACGGGTTTAACTCTGGAAGTTGAGGGCACACAGTGACAATCGTTCTGTTAGATAGCTGCGTTTTGGATTTAGAAGCAGATATTTCCCTGTGCTTACTGCTGTTTCTTCCATATGCCGGTAATGGGCTGAAAACGCCTGTTTTGGGACTCTGCAGAGAAAGTCTCTGCAGACTGCTGAATCCACACACGGGTTTAACTCTGGAAGTTGAGTGCACACATTGACAACCGTTCTGTTAGATAGCTGCGTTTTGGATTTAGAAGCAGATATTTCCCTGTGCTTACTGCTGTTTCTTCCATATGCCGGTAATGGGCTGAAAACGCCTGTTTTGGGACTCTGCAGAGAAAGTCTCTGCAGACTGCTGAATCCACACACGGGTTTAACTCTGGAAGTTGAGTGCACACATTGACAACCGTTCTGTTAGATAGCTGCGTTTTGGATTTAGAAGCAGATATTTCCCTGTGCTTACTGCTGTTTCTTCCATATGCCGGTAATGGGCTGAAAACGCCTGTCTTGGGACTCTGCAGAGAAAGTCTCTGCAGACTGCTGAATCCACACACGGGTTTAACTCTGGAAGTTGAGTGCACACATTGACAACCGTTCTGTTAGATAGCTGCGTTTTGGATTTAGAAGCAGATATTTCCCTGTGCTTACTGCTGTTTCTTCCATATGCCGGTAATGGGCTGAAAACGCCTGTTTTGGGACTCTGCAGAGAAAGTCTCTGCAGACTGCTGAATCCACACACGGGTTTAACTCTGGAAGTTGAGTGCACACATTGACAACCGTTCTGTTAGATAGCTGCGTTTTGGATTTAGAAGCAGATATTTCCCTGTGCTTACTGCTGTTTCTTCCATATGCCGGTAATGGGCTGAAAACGCCTGTCTTGGGACTCTGCAGAGAAAGTCTCTGCAGACTGCTGAATCCACACACGGGTTTAACTCTGGAAGTTGAGTGCACACATTGACAACCGTTCTATTAGATAGCTGCGTTTTGGATTTAGAAGCAGATGTTTCCCTGTGCTTACTGCTGTTTCTTCCATATGCCGGTAATGGGCTGAAAACGCCTGTTTTGGGACTCTGCAGAGAAAGTCTCTGCAGACTGCTGAATCCACACACGGGTTTAACTCTGGAAGTTGAGTGCACACATTGACAACCGTTCTGTTAGATAGCTGCGTTTTGGATTTAGAAGCAGATATTTCCCTGTGCTTACTGCTGTTTCTTCCATATGCCGGTAATGGGCTGAAAACGCCTGTTTTGGGACTCTGCAGAGAAAGTCTCTGCAGACTGCTGAATCCACACACGGGTTTAACTCTGGAAGTTGAGTGCACACATTGACAACCGTTCTGTTAGATAGCTGCGTTTTGGATTTAGAAGCAGATATTTCCCTGTGCTTACTGCTGTTTCTTCCATAGGCCGGTAATGGGCTGAAAACGCCTGTTTTGGGACTCTGCAGAGAAAGTCTCTGCAGACTGCTGAATCCACACACGGGTTTAACTCTGGAAGTTGAGTGCACACATTGACAACCGTTCTGTTAGATAGCTGCGTTTTGGATTTAGAAGCAGATATTTCCCTGTGCTTACTGCTGTTTCTTCCATATGCCGGTAATGGGCTGAAAACGCCTGTTTTGGGACTCTGCAGAGAAAGTCTCTGCAGACTGCTGAATCCACACACGGGTTTAACTCTGGAAGTTGAGTGCACACATTGACAACCGTTCTGTTAGATAGCTGCGTTTTGGATTTAGAAGCAGATATTTCCCTGTGCTTACTGCTGTTTCTTCCATATGCCGGTAATGGGCTGAAAACGCCTGTCTTGGGACTCTGCAGAGAAAGTCTCTGCAGACTGCTGAATCCACACACGGGTTTAACTCTGGAAGTTGAGTGCACACATTGACAACCGTTCTGTTAGATAGCTGCGTTTTGGATTTAGAAGCAGATATTTCCCTGTGCTTACTGCTGTTTCTTCCATATGCCGGTAATGGGCTGAAAACGCCTGTTTTGGGACTCTGCAGAGAAAGTCTCTGCAGACTGCTGAATCCACACACGGGTTTAACTCTGGAAGTTGAGTGCACACATTGACAACCGTTCTGTTAGATAGCTGCGTTTTGGATTTAGAAGCAGATATTTCCCTGTGCTTACTGCTGTTTCTTCCATATGCCGGTAATGGGCTGAAAACGCCTGTTTTGGGACTCTGCAGAGAAAGTCTCTGCAGACTGCTGAATCCACACACGGGTTTAACTCTGGAAGTTGAGTGCACACATTGACAACCGTTCTGTTAGATAGCTGCGTTTTGGATTTAGAAGCAGATATTTCCCTGTGCTTACTGCTGTTTCTTCCATATGCCGGTAATGGGCTGAAAACGCCTGTTTTGGGACTCTGCAGAGAAAGTCTCTGCAGACTGCTGAATCCACACACGGGTTTAACTCTGGAAGTTGAGTGCACACATTGACAACCGTTCTGTTAGATAGCTGCGTTTTGGATTTAGAAGCAGATATTTCCCTGTGCTTACTGCTGTTTCTTCCATATGCCGGTAATGGGCTGAAAACGCCTGTCGTGGGACTCTGCAGAGAAAGTCTCTGCAGACTGCTGAATCCACACACGGGTTTAACTCTGGAAGTTGAGTGCACACATTGACAACCGTTCTGTTAGATAGCTGCGTTTTGGATTTAGAAGCAGATATTTCCCTGTGCTTACTGCTGTTTCTTCCATATGCCGGTAATGGGCTGAAAACGCCTGTCTTGGGACTCTGCAGAGAAAGTCTCTGCAGACTGGTGAATCCACACACGGGTTTAACTCTGGAAGTTGAGTGCACACATTGACAACCGTTCTGTTAGATAGCTGCGTTTTGGATTTAGAAGCAGATATTTCCCTGTGCTTACTGCTGTTTCTTCCATATGCCGGTAATGGGCTGAAAACGCCTGTCTTGGGACTCTGCAGAGAAAGTCTCTGCAGACTGCTGAATCCACACACGGGTTTAACTCTGGAAGTTGAGTGCACACATTGACAACCGTTCTGTTAGATAGCTGCGTTTTGGATTTAGAAGCAGATATTTCCCTGTGCTTACTGCTGTTTCTTCCATATGCCGGTAATGGGCTGAAAACGCCTGTTTTGGGACTCTGCAGAGAAAGTCTCTGCAGACTGCTGAATCCACACACGGGTTTAACTCTGGAAGTTGAGTGCACACATTGACAACCGTTCTGTTAGATAGCTGCGTTTTGGATTTAGAAGCAGATATTTCCCTGTGCTTACTGCTGTTTCTTCCATATGCCGGTAATGGGCTGAAAACGCCTGTTTTGGGACTCTGCAGAGAAAGTCTCTGCAGACTGCTGAATCCACACACGGGCTTAACTCTGGAAGTTGAGTGCACACATTGACAACCGTTCTGTTAGATAGCTGCGTTTTGGATTTAGAAGCAGATATTTCCCTGTGCTTACTGCTGTTTCTTCCATATGCCGGTAATGGGCTGAAAACGCCTGTTTTGGGACTCTGCAGAGAAAGCCTCTGCAGACTGCTGAATCCACACACGGGTTTAACTCTGGAAGTTGAGTGCACACATTGACAACCGTTCTGTTAGATAGCTGCGTTTTGGATTTAGAAGCAGATGTTTCCCTGTGCTTACTGCTGTTTCTTCCATATGCCGGGTAATGGGATGAAAACACCTGTTTTGGGACTCTGCAGAGAAAGTGTTTGCAGACTGCTGAATCCACACACGGGTTTAACTCTGGAAGTTGAGTGCACACATTGACAACCGTTCTGTTAGATAGCTGCGTTTTGGATTTAGAAGCAGATGTTTCCCTGTGCTTACTGCTGTTTCTTCCATATGCCGGTAATGGGCTGAAAACGCCTGTTTTGGGACTCTGCAGAGAAAGTCTCTGCAGACTGCTGAATCCACACACGGGTTTAACTCTGGAAGTTGAATGCACACATTGACAACCGTTCTGTTAGATAGCTGCGTTTTGGATTTAGAAGCAGATATTTCCCTGTGCTTACTGCTGTTTCTTCCATATGCCGGTAATGGGCTGAAAGCGCCTGTTTTGGGACTCTGCAGAGAAAGTCTCTGCAGACTGCTGAATCCACACACGGGTTTAACTCTGGAAGTTGAGTGCACACATTGACAACCGTTCTGTTAGATAGCTGCGTTTTGGATTTAGAAGCAGATATTTCCCTGTGCTTACTGCTGTTTCTTCCATATGCCGGTAATGGGCTGAAAACGCCTGTTTTGGGACTCTGCAGAGAATGTCTCTGCAGACTGCTGAATCCACACACAGGTTTAACTCTGGAAGTTGAGTGCACACATTGACAACCGTTCTGTTAGATAGCTGCGTTTTGGATTTAGAAGCAGATATTTCCCTGTGCTTACTGCTGTTTCTTCCATAGGCCGGTAATGGGCTGAAAACACCTGTTTTGGGACTCTGCAGAGAAAGTGTTTGCAGACTGCTGAATCCACACACGGGTTTAACTCTGGAAGTTGAGTGCACACATTGACAACCGTTCTGTTAGATAGCTGCGTTTTGGATTTAGAAGCAGATATTTCCCTGTGCTTACTGCTGTTTCTTCCATATGCCGGTAATGGGCTGAAAACGCCTGTCTTGGGACTCTGAGGAGAAAGTCTCTGCAGACTGCTGAATCGACACACGGGTTTAACTCTGGAAGTTGAGGGCACACAGTGACAATCGTTCTGTTAGATAGCTGCGTTTTGGATTTAGAAGCAGATATTTCCCTGTGCTTACTGCTGTTTCTTCCATATGCCGGTAATGGGCTGAAAACGCCTGTTTTGGGACTCTGCAGAGAAAGTCTCTGCAGACTGCTGAATCCACACACGGGTTTAACTCTGGAAGTTGAGTGCACACATTGACAACCGTTCTGTTAGATAGCTGCGTTTTGGATTTAGAAGCAGATGTTTCCCTGTGCTTACTGCTGTTTCTTCCATATGCCGGTAATGGGCTGAAAACACCTGTTTTGGGACTCTGCAGAGAAAGTGTTTGCAGACTGCTGAATCCACACACGGGTTTAACTCTGGAAGTTGAGTACACACATTGACAACCGTTCTGTTAGATAGCTGCGTTTTGGATTTAGAAGCAGATATTTCCCTGTGCTTACTGCTGTTTCTTCCATATGCCGGTTATGGGCTGAAAACGCCTGTTTTGGGACTCTGCAGAGAAAGTCTCTGCAGACTCCTGAATCCACACACGGGTTTAACTCTGGAAGTTGAGTGCACACATTGACAACCGTTCTGTTAGATAGCTGCGTTTTGGATTTAGAAGCAGATATTTCCCTGTGCTTACTGCTGTTTCTTCCATATGCCGGTAATGGGCTGAAAACGCCTGTTTTGGGACTCTGCAGAGAAAGTCTCTGCAGACTGCTGAATCCACACACGGGTTTAACTCTGGAAGTTGAGTGCACACATTGACAACCGTTCTGTTAGATAGCTGCGTTTTGGATTTAGAAGCAGATATTTCCCTGTGCTTACTGCTGTTTCTTCCATATGCCGGTAATGGGCTGAAAACGCCTGTTTTGGGACTCTGCAGAGAAAGTCTCTGCAGACTGCTGAATCCACACACGGGTTTAACTCTGGAAGTTGAGTGCACACATTGACAACCGTTCTGTTAGATAGCTGCGTTTTGGATTTAGAAGCAGATATTTCCCTGTGCTTACTGCTGTTTCTTCCATATGCCGGTAATGGGCTGAAAACGCCTGTTTTGGGACTCTGCAGAGAAAGTCTCTGCAGACTGCTGAATCCACACACGGGTTTAACTCTGGAAGTTGAGTGCACACATTGACAACCGTTCTGTTAGATAGCTGCGTTTTGGATTTAGAAGCAGATATTTCCCTGTGCTTACTGCTGTTTCTTCCATATGCCGGTAATGGGCTGAAAACGCCTGTTTTGGGACTCTGCAGAGAAAGTGTTTGCAGACTGCTGAATCCACACACGGGTTTAACTCTGGAAGTTGAGTGCACACATTGACAACCGTTCTGTTAGATAGCTGCGTTTTGGATTTAGAAGCAGATATTTCCCTGTGCTTACTGCTGTTTCTTCCATATGCCGGTAATGGGCTGAAAACAACTGTTTTGGGACTCTGCAGAGAAAGTCTCTGCAGACTGCAGAATCCACACACGGGTTTAACTCTGGAAGTTGAGTGCACACATTGACAACCGTTCTGTTAGATAGCTGCGTTTTGGATTTAGAAGCAGATATTTCCCTGTGCTTACTGCTGTTTCTTCCATATGCCGGTAATGGGCTGAAAACGCCTGTTTTGGGCCTCTGCAGAGAAAGTCTCTGCAGACTGCTGAATCCACACACGGGTTTAACTCTGGAAGTTGAGTGCACACATTGACAACCGTTCTGTTAGATAGCTGCGTTTTGGATTTAGAAGCAGATATTTCCCTGTGCTTACTGCTGTTTCTTCCATATGCCGGTAATGGGCTGAAAACGCCTGTTTTGGGACTCTGCAGAGAAAGTCTCTGCAGACTGCTGAATCCACACACGGGTTTATCTCTGGAAGTTGAGTGCACACATTGACAACCGTTCTGTTAGATAGCTGCGTTTTGGATTTAGAAGCAGATATTTCCCTGTGCTTACTGCTGTTTCTTCCATATGCCGGTAATGGGCTGAAAACGCCTGTCTTGGGACTCTGCAGAGAAAGTCTCTGCAGACTGCTGAATCCACACACGGGTTTAACTCTGGAAGTTGAGTGCACACATTGACAACCGTTCTGTTAGATAGCTGCGTTTTGGATTTAGAAGCAGATATTTCCCTGTGCTTACTGCTGTTTCTTCCATATGCCGGTAATGGGCTGAAAACGCCTGTTTTGGGACTCTGCAGAGAAAGTCTCTGCAGACTGCTGAATCCACACACGGGTTTAACTCTGGAAGTTGAGTGCACACATTGACAACCGTTCTGTTAGATAGCTGCGTTTTGGATTTAGAAGCAGATATTTCCCTGTGCTTACTGCTGTTTCTTCCATATGCCGGTAATGGGCTGAAAACGCCTGTTTTGGGACTCTGCAGAGAAAGTGTTTGCAGACTGCTGAATCCACACACGGGTTTAACTCTGGAAGTTGAGTGCACACATTGACAACCGTTCTGTTAGATAGCTGCGTTTTGGATTTAGAAGCAGATATTTCCCTGTGCTTACTGCTGTTTCTTCCATATGCCGGTAATGGGCTGAAAACGCCTGTCTTGGGACTCTGCAGAGAAAGTCTCTGCAGACTGCTGAATCCACACACGGGTTTAACTCTGGAAGTTGAGTGCACACATTGACAACCGTTCTGTTAGATAGCTGCGTTTTGGATTTAGAAGCAGATATTTCCCTGTGCTTACTGCTGTTTCTTCCATATGCCGGTAATGGGCTGAAAACGCCTGTTTTGGGACTCTGCAGAGAAAGTCTCTGCAGACTGCTGAATCCACACACGGGTTTAACTCTGGAAGTTGAGTGCACACATTGACAACCGTTCTGTTAGATAGCTGCGTTTTGGATTTAGAAGCAGATATTTCCCTGTGCTTACTGCTGTTTCTTCCATATGCCGGTAATGGGCTGAAAACGCCTGTCTTGGGACTCTGCAGAGAAAGTCTCTGCAGACTGCTGAATCCACACACGGGTTTAACTCTGGAAGTTGAGTGCACACATTGACAACCGTTCTGTTAGATAGCTGCGTTTTGGATTTAGAAGCAGATATTTCCCTGTGCTTACTGCTGTTTCTTCCATATGCCGGTAATGGGCTGAAAACGCCTGTCTTGGGACTCTGCAGAGAAAGTCTCTGCAGACTGCTGAATCCACACACGGGTTTAACTCTGGAAGTTGAGTGCACACATTGACAACCGTTCTGTTAGATAGCTGCGTTTTGGATTTAGAAGCAGATATTTCCCTGTGCTTACTGCTGTTTCTTCCATATGCCGGTAATGGGCTGAAAACGCCTGTTTTGGGACTCTGCAGAGAAAGTCTCTGCAGACTGCTGAATCCACACACGGGTTTAACTCTGGAAGTTGAGTGCACACATTGACAACCGTTCTGTTAGATAGCTGCGTTTTGGATTTAGAAGCAGATATTTCCCTGTGCTTACTGCTGTTTCTTCCATATGCCGGTAATGGGCTGAAAACGCCTGTCTTGGGACTCTGCAGAGAAAGTCTCTGCAGACTGCTGAATCCACACACGGGTTTAACTCTGGAAGTTGAGTGCACACATTGACAACCGTTCTGTTAGATAGCTGCGTTTTGGATTTAGAAGCAGATATTTCCCTGTGCTTACTGCTGTTTCTTCCATATGCCGGTAATGGGCTGAAAACGCCTGTTTTGGGACTCTGCAGAGAAAGTCTCTGCAGACTGCTGAATCCACACACGGGTTTAACTCTGGAAGTTGAGTGCACACATTGACAACCGTTCTGTTAGATAGCTGCGTTTTGGATTTAGAAGCAGATATTTCCCTGTGCTTACTGCTGTTTCTTCCATATGCCGGTAATGGGCTGAAAACGCCTGTTTTGGGACTCTGCAGAGAAAGTCTCTGCAGACTGCTGAATCCACACACGGGTTTAACTCTGGAAGTTGAGTGCACACATTGACAACCGTTCTGTTAGATAGCTGCGTTTTGGATTTAGAAGCAGATATTTCCCTGTGCTTACTGCTGTTTCTTCCATATGCCGGTAATGGGCTGAAAACGCCTGTCGTGGGACTCTGCAGAGAAAGTCTCTGCAGACTGCTGAATCCACACACGGGTTTAACTCTGGAAGTTGAGTGCACACATTGACAACCGTTCTGTTAGATAGCTGCGTTTTGGATTTAGAAGCAGATATTTCCCTGTGCTTACTGCTGTTTCTTCCATATGCCGGTAATGGGCTGAAAACGCCTGTTTTGGGACTCTGCAGAGAAAGTCTCTGCAGACTGCTGAATCCACACACGGGTTTAACTCTGGAAGTTGAGTGCACACATTGACAACCGTTCTGTTAGATAGCTGCGTTTTGGATTTAGAAGCAGATATTTCCCTGTGCTTACTGCTGTTTCTTCCATATGCCGGTAATGGGCTGAAAACGCCTGTTTTGGGACTCTGCAGAGAAAGTGTTTGCAGACTGCTGAATCCACACACGGGTTTAACTCTGGAAGTTGAGTGCACACATTGACAACCGTTCTGTTAGATAGCTGCGTTTTGGATTTAGAAGCAGATATTTCCCTGTGCTTACTGCTGTTTCTTCCATATGCCGGTAATGGGCTGAAAACGCCTGTCTTGGGACTCTGCAGAGAAAGTCTCTGCAGACTGCTGAATCCACACACGGGTTTAACTCTGGAAGTTGAGTGCACACATTGACAACCGTTCTGTTAGATAGCTGCGTTTTGGATTTAGAAGCAGATATTTCCCTGTGCTTACTGCTGTTTCTTCCATATGCCGGTAATGGGCTGAAAACGCCTGTTTTGGGACTCTGCAGAGAAAGTCTCTGCAGACTGCTGAATCCACACACGGGTTTAACTCTGGAAGTTGAGTGCACACATTGACAACCGTTCTGTTAGATAGCTGCGTTTTGGATTTAGAAGCAGATATTTCCCTGTGCTTACTGCTGTTTCTTCCATATGCCGGTAATGGGCTGAAAACGCCTGTTTTGGGACTCTGCAGAGAAAGTCTCTGCAGACTGCTGAATCCACACACGGGTTTAACTCTGGAAGTTGAGTGCACACATTGACAACCGTTCTGTTAGATAGCTGCGTTTTGGATTTAGAAGCAGATATTTCCCTGTGCTTACTGCTGTTTCTTCCATATGCCGGTAATGGGCTGAAAACGCCTGTCTTGGGACTCTGCAGAGAAAGTCTCTGCAGACTGCTGAATCCACACACGGGTTTAACTCTGGAAGTTG
Organism: Aotus nancymaae; assembly: GCF_030222135.1. Lineage (NCBI taxonomy): Eukaryota > Metazoa > Chordata > Mammalia > Primates > Aotidae > Aotus > Aotus nancymaae. The sequence goes on from NW_026989038.1 coordinate 24,658, forward strand.
AGTGCACACATTGACAACCGTTCTGTTAGATAGCTGCGTTTTGGATTTAGAAGCAGATATTTCCCTGTGCTTACTGCTGTTTCTTCCATATGCCGGTAATGGGCTGAAAACGCCTGTTTTGGGACTCTGCAGAGAAAGTCTCTGCAGACTGCTGAATCCACACACGGGTTTAACTCTGGAAGTTGAGTGCACACATTGACAACCGTTCTGTTAGATAGCTGCGTTTTGGATTTAGAAGCAGATATTTCCCTGTGCTTACTGCTGTTTCTTCCATATGCCGGTAATGGGCTGAAAACGCCTGTCTTGGGACTCTGCAGAGAAAGTCTCTGCAGACTGCTGAATCCACACACGGGTTTAACTCTGGAAGTTGAGTGCACACATTGACAACCGTTCTGTTAGATAGCTGCGTTTTGGATTTAGAAGCAGATATTTCCCTGTGCTTACTGCTGTTTCTTCCATATGCCGGTAATGGGCTGAAAACGCCTGTTTTGGGACTCTGCAGAGAAAGTCTCTGCAGACTGCTGAATCCACACACGGGTTTAACTCTGGAAGTTGAGTGCACACATTGACAACCGTTCTGTTAGATAGCTGCGTTTTGGATTTAGAAGCAGATATTTCCCTGTGCTTACTGCTGTTTCTTCCATATGCCGGTAATGGGCTGAAAACGCCTGTTTTGGGACTCTGCAGAGAAAGTCTCTGCAGACTGCTGAATCCACACACGGGTTTAACTCTGGAAGTTGAGTGCACACATTGACAACCGTTCTGTTAGATAGCTGCGTTTTGGATTTAGAAGCAGATATTTCCCTGTGCTTACTGCTGTTTCTTCCATATGCCGGTAATGGGCTGAAAACGCCTGTTTTGGGACTCTGCAGAGAAAGTCTCTGCAGACTGCTGAATCCACACACGGGTTTAACTCTGGAAGTTGAGTGCACACATTGACAACCGTTCTGTTAGATAGCTGCGTTTTGGATTTAGAAGCAGATATTTCCCTGTGCTTACTGCTGTTTCTTCCATATGCCGGTAATGGGCTGAAAACGCCTGTCGTGGGACTCTGCAGAGAAAGTCTCTGCAGACTGCTGAATCCACACACGGGTTTAACTCTGGAAGTTGAGTGCACACATTGACAACCGTTCTGTTAGATAGCTGCGTTTTGGATTTAGAAGCAGATATTTCCCTGTGCTTACTGCTGTTTCTTCCATATGCCGGTAATGGGCTGAAAACGCCTGTCTTGGGACTCTGCAGAGAAAGTCTCTGCAGACTGGTGAATCCACACACGGGTTTAACTCTGGAAGTTGAGTGCACACATTGACAACCGTTCTGTTAGATAGCTGCGTTTTGGATTTAGAAGCAGATATTTCCCTGTGCTTACTGCTGTTTCTTCCATATGCCGGTAATGGGCTGAAAACGCCTGTCTTGGGACTCTGCAGAGAAAGTCTCTGCAGACTGCTGAATCCACACACGGGTTTAACTCTGGAAGTTGAGTGCACACATTGACAACCGTTCTGTTAGATAGCTGCGTTTTGGATTTAGAAGCAGATATTTCCCTGTGCTTACTGCTGTTTCTTCCATATGCCGGTAATGGGCTGAAAACGCCTGTTTTGGGACTCTGCAGAGAAAGTCTCTGCAGACTGCTGAATCCACACACGGGTTTAACTCTGGAAGTTGAGTGCACACATTGACAACCGTTCTGTTAGATAGCTGCGTTTTGGATTTAGAAGCAGATATTTCCCTGTGCTTACTGCTGTTTCTTCCATATGCCGGTAATGGGCTGAAAACGCCTGTTTTGGGACTCTGCAGAGAAAGTCTCTGCAGAATGCTGAATCCACACACGGGCTTAACTCTGGAAGTTGAGTGCACACATTGACAACCGTTCTGTTAGATAGCTGCGTTTTGGATTTAGAAGCAGATATTTCCCTGTGCTTACTGCTGTTTCTTCCATATGCCGGTAATGGGCTGAAAACGCCTGTTTTGGGACTCTGCAGAGAAAGCCTCTGCAGACTGCTGAATCCACACACGGGTTTAACTCTGGAAGTTGAGTGCACACATTGACAACCGTTCTGTTAAATAGCTGCGTTTTGGATTTAGAAGCAGATGTTTCCCTGTGCTTACTGCTGTTTCTTCCATATGCCGGTAATGGGATGAAAACACCTGTTTTGGGACTCTGCAGAGAAAGTGTTTGCAGACTGCTGAATCCACACACGGGTTTAACTCTGGAAGTTGAGTGCACACATTGACAACCGTTCTGTTAGATAGCTGCGTTTTGGATTTAGAAGCAGATGTTTCCCTGTGCTTACTGCTGTTTCTTCCATATGCCGGTAATGGGCTGAAAACGCCTGTTTTGGGACTCTGCAGAGAAAGTCTCTGCAGACTGCTGAATCCACACACGGGTTTAACTCTGGAAGTTGAATGCACACATTGACAACCGTTCTGTTAGATAGCTGCGTTTTGGATTTAGAAGCAGATATTTCCCTGTGCTTACTGCTGTTTCTTCCATATGCCGGTAATGGGCTGAAAACGCCTGTTTTGGGACTCTGCAGAGAAAGTCTCTGCAGACTGCTGAATCCACACACGGGTTTAACTCTGGAAGTTGAGTGCACACATTGACAACCGTTCTGTTAGATAGCTGCGTTTTGGATTTAGAAGCAGATATTTCCCTGTGCTTACTGCTGTTTCTTCCATATGCCGGTAATGGGCTGAAAACGCCTGTTTTGGGACTCTGCAGAGAATGTCTCTGCAGACTGCTGAATCCACACACAGGTTTAACTCTGGAAGTTGAGTGCACACATTGACAACCGTTCTGTTAGATAGCTGCGTTTTGGATTTAGAAGCAGATATTTCCCTGTGCTTACTGCTGTTTCTTCCATAGGCCGGTAATGGGCTGAAAACACCTGTTTTGGGACTCTGCAGAGAAAGTGTTTGCAGACTGCTGAATCCACACACGGGTTTAACTCTGGAAGTTGAGTGCACACATTGACAACCGTTCTGTTAGATAGCTGCGTTTTGGATTTAGAAGCAGATATTTCCCTGTGCTTACTGCTGTTTCTTCCATATGCCGGTAATGGGCTGAAAACGCCTGTCTTGGGACTCTGAAGAGAAAGTCTCTGCAGACTGCTGAATCGACACACGGGTTTAACTCTGGAAGTTGAGGGCACACAGTGACAATCGTTCTGTTAGATAGCTGCGTTTTGGATTTAGAAGCAGATATTTCCCTGTGCTTACTGCTGTTTCTTCCATATGCCGGTAATGGGCTGAAAACGCCTGTTTTCGGACTCTGCAGAGAAAGTCTCTGCAGACTGCTGAATCCACACACGGGTTTAACTCTGGAAGTTGAGTGCACACATTGACAACCGTTCTGTTAGATAGCTGCGTTTTGGATTTAGAAGCAGATGTTTCCCTGTGCTTACTGCTGTTTCTTCCATATGCCGGTAATGGGCTGAAAACACCTGTTTTGGGACTCTGCAGAGAAAGTCTCTGCAGACTGCTGAATCCACACACGGGTTTAACTCTGGAAGTTGAGTACACACATTGACAACCGTTCTGTTAGATAGCTGCGTTTTGGATTTAGAAGCAGATATTTCCCTGTGCTTACTGCTGTTTCTTCCATATGCCGGTAATGGGCTGAAAACGCCTGTTTTGGGACTCTGCAGAGAAAGTCTCTGCAGACTCCTGAATCCACACACGGGTTTAACTCTGGAAGTTGAGTGCACACATTGACAACCGTTCTGTTAGATAGCTGCGTTTTGGATTTAGAAGCAGATATTTCCCTGTGCTTACTGCTGTTTCTTCCATATGCCGGTAATGGGCTGAAAACGCCTGTTTTGGGACTCTGCAGAGAAAGTCTCTGCAGACTGCTGAATCCACACACGGGTTTAACTCTGGAAGTTGAGTGCACACATTGACAACCGTTCTGTTAGATAGCTGCGTTTTGGATTTAGAAGCAGATATTTCCCTGTGCTTACTGCTGTTTCTTCCATATGCCGGTAATGGGCTGAAAACGCCTGTTTTGGGACTCTGCAGAGAAAGTCTCTGCAGACTGCTGAATCCACACACGGGTTTAACTCTGGAAGTTGAGTGCACACATTGACAACCGTTCTGTTAGATAGCTGCGTTTTGGATTTAGAAGCAGATATTTCCCTGTGCTTACTGCTGTTTCTTCCATATGCCGGTAATGGGCTGAAAACGCCTGTTTTGGGACTCTGCAGAGAAAGTCTCTGCAGACTGCTGAATCCACACACGGGTTTAACTCTGGAAGTTGAGTGCACACATTGACAACCGTTCTGTTAGATAGCTGCGTTTTGGATTTAGAAGCAGATATTTCCCTGTGCTTACTGCTGTTTCTTCCATATGCCGGTAATGGGCTGAAAACGCCTGTTTTGGGACTCTGCAGAGAAAGTGTTTGCAGACTGCTGAATCCACACACGGGTTTAACTCTGGAAGTTGAGTGCACACATTGACAACCGTTCTGTTAGATAGCTGCGTTTTGGATTTAGAAGCAGATATTTCCCTGTGCTTACTGCTGTTTCTTCCATATGCCGGTAATGGGCTGAAAACAACTGTTTTGGGACTCTGCAGAGAAAGTCTCTGCAGACTGCAGAATCCACACACGGGTTTAACTCTGGAAGTTGAGTGCACACATTGACAACCGTTCTGTTAGATAGCTGCGTTTTGGATTTAGAAGCAGATATTTCCCTGTGCTTACTGCTGTTTCTTCCATATGCCGGTAATGGGCTGAAAACGCCTGTTTTGGGACTCTGCAGAGAAAGTCTCTGCAGACTGCTGAATCCACACACGGGTTTAACTCTGGAAGTTGAGTGCACACATTGACAACCGTTCTGTTAGATAGCTGCGTTTTGGATTTAGAAGCAGATATTTCCCTGTGCTTACTGCTGTTTCTTCCATATGCCGGTAATGGGCTGAAAACGCCTGTTTTGGGACTCTGCAGAGAAAGTCTCTGCAGACTGCTGAATCCACACACGGGTTTAACTCTGGAAGTTGAGTGCACACATTGACAACCGTTCTGTTAGATAGCTGCGTTTTGGATTTAGAAGCAGATATTTCCCTGTGCTTACTGCTGTTTCTTCCATATGCCGGTAATGGGCTGAAAACGACTGTCTTGGGACTCTGCAGAGAAAGTCTCTGCAGACTGCTGAATCCACACACGGGTTTAACTCTGGAAGTTGAGTGCACACATTGACAACCGTTCTGTTAGATAGCTGCGTTTTGGATTTAGAAGCAGATATTTCCCTGTGCTTACTGCTGTTTCTTCCATATGCCGGTAATGGGCTGAAAACGCCTGTTTTGGGACTCTGCAGAGAAAGTCTCTGCAGACTGCTGAATCCACACACGGGTTTAACTCTGGAAGTTGAGTGCACACATTGACAACCGTTCTGTTAGATAGCTGCGTTTTGGATTTAGAAGCAGATATTTCCCTGTGCTTACTGCTGTTTCTTCCATATGCCGGTAATGGGCTGAAAACGCCTGTCTTGGGACTCTGCAGAGAAAGTCTCTGCAGACTGCTGAATCCACACACGGGTTTAACTCTGGAAGTTGAGTGCACCCATTGACAACCGTTCTGTTAGATAGCTGCGTTTTGGATTTAGAAGCAGATGTTTCCCTGTGCTTACTGCTGTTTCTTCCATATGCCGGTAATGGGCTGAAAACGCCTGTTTTGGGACTCTGCAGAGAAAGTCTCTGCAGACTGCTGAATCCACACACGGGTTTAACTCTGGAAGTTGAGTGCACACATTGACAACCGTTCTGTTAGATAGCTGCGTTTTGGATTTAGAAGCAGATATTTCCCTGTGCTTACTGCTGTTTCTTCCATATGCCGGTAATGGGCTGAAAACGCCTGTTTTGGGACTCTGCAGAGAAAGTCTCTGCAGACTGCTGAATCCACACACGGGTTTAACTCTGGAAGTTGAGTGCACACATTGACAACCGTTCTGTTAGATAGCTGCGTTTTGGATTTAGAAGCAGATATTTCCCTGTGCTTACTGCTGTTTCTTCCATATGCCGGTAATGGGCTGAAAACGCCTGTCTTGGGACTCTGCAGAGAAAGTCTCTGCAGACTGCTGAATCCACACACGGGTTTAACTCTGGAAGTTGAGTGCACACATTGACAACCGTTCTGTTAGATAGCTGCGTTTTGGATTTAGAAGCAGATATTTCCCTGTGCTTACTGCTGTTTCTTCCATATGCCGGTAATGGGCTGAAAACGCCTGTTTTGGGACTCTGCAGAGAAAGTCTCTGCAGACTGCTGAATCCACACACGGGTTTAACTCTGGAAGTTGAGTGCACACATTGACAACCGTTCTGTTAGATAGCTGCGTTTTGGATTTAGAAGCAGATATTTCCCTGTGCTTACTGCTGTTTCTTCCATATGCCGGTAATGGGCTGAAAACGCCTGTCTTGGGACTCTGCAGAGAAAGTCTCTGCAGACTGCTGAATCCACACACGGGTTTAACTCTGGAAGTTGAGTGCACACATTGACAACCGTTCTGTTAGATAGCTGCGTTTTGGATTTAGAAGCAGATATTTCCCTGTGCTTACTGCTGTTTCTTCCATATGCCGGTAATGGGCTGAAAACGCCTGTTTTGGGACTCTGCAGAGAAAGTCTCTGCAGACTGCTGAATCCACACACGGGTTTAACTCTGGAAGTTGAGTGCACACATTGACAACCGTTCTGTTAGATAGCTGCGTTTTGGATTTAGAAGCAGATATTTCCCTGTGCTTACTGCTGTTTCTTCCATATGCCGGTAATGGGCTGAAAACGCCTGTCTTGGGACTCTGCAGAGAAAGTCTCTGCAGACTGCTGAATCCACACACGGGTTTAACTCTGGAAGTTGAGTGCACACATTGACAACCGTTCTGTTAGATAGCTGCGTTTTGGATTTAGAAGCAGATATTTCCCTGTGCTTACTGCTGTTTCTTCCATATGCCGGTAATGGGCTGAAAACGCCTGTTTTGGGACTCTGCAGAGAAAGTCTCTGCAGACTGCTGAATCCACACACGGGTTTAACTCTGGAAGTTGAGTGCACACATTGACAACCGTTCTGTTAGATAGCTGCGTTTTGGATTTAGAAGCAGATATTTCCCTGTGCTTACTGCTGTTTCTTCCATATGCCGGTAAAGGGCTGAAAACGCCTGTCTTGGGACTCTGCAGAGAAAGTCTCTGCAGACTGCTGAATCCACACACGGGTTTAACTCTGGAAGTTGAGTGCACACATTGACAATCGTTCTGTTAGATAGCTGCGTTTTGGATTTAGAAGCAGATATTTCCCTGTGCTTACTGCTGTTTCTTCCATATGCCGGTAATGGGCTGAAAACGCCTGTTTTGGGACTCTGCAGAGAAAGTCTCTGCAGACTGCTGAATCCACACACGGGTTTAACTCTGGAAGTTGAGTGCACACATTGACAACCGTTCTGTTAGATAGCTGCGTTTTGGATTTAGAAGCAGATATTTCCCTGTGCTTACTGCTGTTTCTTCCATATGCCGGTAATGGGCTGAAAACGCCTGTTTTGGGACTCTGCAGAGAAAGTCTCTGCAGACTGCTGAATCCACACACGGGTTTAACTCTGGAAGTTGAGTGCACACATTGACAACCGTTCTGTTAGATAGCTGCGTTTTGGATTTAGAAGCAGATATTTCCCTGTGCTTACTGCTGTTTCTTCCATATGCCGGTAATGGGCTGAAAACGCCTGTTTTGGGACTCTGCAGAGAAAGTCTCTGCAGACTGCTGAATCCACACACGGGTTTAACTCTGGAAGTTGAGTGCACACATTGACAACCGTTCTGTTAGATAGCTGCGTTTTGGATTTAGAAGCAGATATTTCCCTGTGCTTACTGCTGTTTCTTCCATATGCCGGTAATGGGCTGAAAACGCCTGTTTTGGGACTCTGCAGAGAAAGTCTCTGCAGACTGCTGAATCCACACACGGGTTTAACTCTGGAAGTTGAGTGCACACATTGACAACCGTTCTGTTAGATAGCTGCGTTTTGGATTTAGAAGCAGATATTTCCCTGTGCTTACTGCTGTTTCTTCCATATGCCGGTAATGGGCTGAAAACGCCTGTTTTGGGACTCTGCAGAGAAAGTGTTTGCAGACTGCTGAATCCACACACGGGTTTAACTCTGGAAGTTGAGTGCACACATTGACAACCGTTCTGTTAGATAGCTGCGTTTTGGATTTAGAAGCAGATATTTCCCTGTGCTTACTGCTGTTTCTTCCATATGCCGGTAATGGGCTGAAAACGCCTGTTTTGGGACTCTGCAGAGAAAGTCTCTGCAGACTGCTGAATCCACACACGGGTTTTACTCTGGAAGTTGAGTGCACACATTGACAACCGTTCTGTTAGATAGCTGCGTTTTGGATTTAGAAGCAGATATTTCCCTGTGCTTACTGCTGTTTCTTCCATATGCCGGTAATGGGCTGAAAACGCCTGTTTTGGGACTCTGCAGAGAAAGTCTCTGCAGACTGCTGAATCCACAGACGGGTTTAACTCTGGAAGTTGAGTGCACACATTGACAACCGTTCTGTTAGATAGCTGCGTTTTGGATTTAGAAGCAGATATTTCCCTGTGCTTACTGCTGTTTCTTCCATATGCCGGTAATGGGCTGAAAACGCCTGTTTTGGGACTCTGCAGAGAAAGTGTTTGCAGACTGCTGAATCCACACACGGGTTTAACTCTGGAAGTTGAGTGCACACATTGACAACCGTTCTGTTAGATAGCTGCGTTTTGGATTTAGAAGCAGATATTCCCCTGTGCTTACTGCTGTTTCTTCCATATGCCGGTAATGGGCTGAAAACGCCTGTTTTGGGACTCTGCAGAGAAAGTCTCTGCAGACTGCTGAATCCACACACGGGTTTAACTCTGGAAGTTGAGTGCACACATTGACAACCGTTCTGTTAGATAGCTGCGTTTTGGATTTAGAAGCAGATATTTCCCTGTGCTTACTGCTGTTTCTTCCATATGCCGGTAATGGGCTGAAAACGCCTGTTTTGGGACTCTGCAGAGAAAGTCTCTGCAGACTGCTGAATCCACACACGGGTTTAACTCTGGAAGTTGAGTGCACACATTGACAACCGTTCTGTTAGATAGCTGCGTTTTGGATTTAGAAGCAGATATTTCCCTGTGCTTACTGCTGTTTCTTCCATATGCCGGTAATGGGCTGAAAACGCCTGTCTTGGACTCTGCAGAGAAAGTCTCTGCAGACTGCTGAATCCACACACGGGTTTAACTCTGGAAGTTGAGTGCACACATTGACAACCGTTCTGTTAGATAGCTGCGTTTTGGATTTAGAAGCAGATATTTCCCTGTGCTTACTGCTGTTTCTTCCATATGCCGGTAATGGGCTGAAAACGCCTGTTTTGGGACTCTGCAGAGAAAGTCTCTGCAGACTGCTGAATCCACACACGGGTTTAACTCTGGAAGTTGAGTGCACACATTGACAACCGTTCTGTTAGATAGCTGCGTTTTGGATTTAGAAGCAGATATTTCCCTGTGCTTACTGCTGTTTCTTCCATATGCCGGTAATGGGCTGAAAACGCCTGTTTTGGGACTCTGCAGAGAAAGTCTCTGCAGACTGCTGAATCCACACACGGGTTTAACTCTGGAAGTTGAGTGCACACATTGACAACCGTTCTGTTAGATAGCTGCGTTTTGGATTTAGAAGCAGATATTTCCCTGTGCTTACTGCTGTTTCTTCCATATGCCGGTAATGGGCTGAAAACGCCTGTTTTGGGACTCTGCAGAGAAAGTCTCTGCAGACTGCTGAATCCACACACGGGTTTAACTCTGGAAGTTGAGTGCACACATTGACAACCGTTCTGTTAGATAGCTGCGTTTTGGATTTAGAAGCAGATATTTCCCTGTGCTTACTGCTGTTTCTTCCATATGCCGGTAATGGGCTGAAAACGCCTGTCTTGGGACTCTGCAGAGAAAGTCTCTGCAGACTGGTGAATCCACACACGGGTTTAACTCTGGAAGTTGAGTGCACACATTGACAACCGTTCTGTTAGATAGCTGCGTTTTGGATTTAGAAGCAGATATTTCCCTGTGCTTACTGCTGTTTCTTCCATATGCCGGTAATGGGCTGAAAACGCCTGTCTTGGGACTCTGCAGAGAAAGTCTCTGCAGACTGCTGAATCCACACACGGGTTTAACTCTGGAAGTTGAGTGCACACATTGACAACCGTTCTGTTAGATAGCTGCGTTTTGGATTTAGAAGCAGATATTTCCCTGTGCTTACTGCTGTTTCTTCCATATGCCGGTAATGGGATGAAAACGCCTGTTTTGGGACTCTGCAGAGAAAGTCTCTGCAGAATGCTGAATCCACACACGGGCTTAACTCTGGAAGTTGAGTGCACACATTGACAACCGTTCTGTTAGATAGCTGCGTTTTGGATTTAGAAGCAGATATTTCCCTGTGCTTACTGCTGTTTCTTCCATATGCCGGTAATGGGCTGAAAACGCCTGTCTTGGGACTCTGCAGAGAAAGTCTCTGCAGACTGCTGAATCCACACACCGGTTTAACTCTGGAAGTTGAGTGCACACATTGACAACCGTTCTGTTAGATAGCTGCGTTTTGGATTTAGAAGCAGATATTTCCCTGTGCTTACTGCTGTTTCTTCCATATGCCGGTAATGGGCTGAAAACGCCTGTTTTGGGACTCTGCAGAGAAAGTCTCTGCAGACTGCTGAATCCACACACGGGTTTAACTCTGGAAGTTGAGTGCACACATTGACAACCGTTCTGTTAGATAGCTGCGTTTTGGATTTAGAAGCAGATATTTCCCTGTGCTTACTGCTGTTTCTTCCATATGCCGGTAATGGGCTGAAAACGCCTGTTTTGGGACTCTGCAGAGAAAGTGTTTGCAGACTGCTGAATCCACACACGGGTTTAACTCTGGAAGTTGAGTGCACACATTGACAACCGTTCTGTTAGATAGCTGCGTTTTGGATTTAGAAGCAGATATTTCCCTGTGCTTACTGCTGTTTCTTCCATATGCCGGTAATGGGCTGAAAACGCCTGTTTTGGGACTCTGCAGAGAAAGTCTCTGCAGACTGCTGAATCCACACACGGGTTTAACTCTGGAAGTTGAGTGCACACATTGACAACCGTTCTGTTAGATAGCTGCGTTTTGGATTTAGAAGCAGATATTTCCCTGTGCTTACTGCTGTTTCTTCCATATGCCGGTAATGGGCTGAACACGCCTGTCTTGGGACTCTGCAGAGAAAGTCTCTGCAGACTGCTGAATCCACACACGGGTTTAACTCTGGAAGTTGAGTGCACACATTGACAACCGTTCTGTTAGATAGCTGCGTTTTGGATTTAGAAGCAGATATTTCCCTGTGCTTACTGCTGTTTCTTCCATATGCCGGTAATGGGCTGAAAACGCCTGTCTTGGGACTCTGCAGAGAAAGTCTCTGCAGACTGCTGAATCCACACACGGGTTTAACTCTGGAAGTTGAGTGCACACATTGACAACCGTTCTGTTAGATAGCTGCGTTTTGGATTTAGAAGCAGATATTTCCCTGTGCTTACTGCTGTTTCTTCCATATGCCGGTAATGGGCTGAAAACGCCTGTTTTGGGACTCTGCAGAGAAAGTCTCTGCAGACTGCTGAATCCACACACGGGTTTAACTCTGGAAGTTGAGTGCACACATTGACAACCGTTCTGTTAGATAGCTGCGTTTTGGATTTAGAAGCAGATATTTCCCTGTGCTTACTGCTGTTTCTTCCGTATGCCGGTAATGGGCTGAAAACGCCTGTTTTGGGACTCTGCAGAGAAAGTCTCTGCAGACTGCTGAATCCACACACGGGTTTAACTCTGGAAGTTGAGTGCACACATTGACAACCGTTCTGTTAGATAGCTGCGTTTTGGATTTAGAAGCAGATATTTCCCTGTGCTTACTGCTGTTTCTTCCATATGCCGGTAATGGGCTGAAAACGCCTGTTTTGGGACTCTGCAGAGAAAGTGTTTGCAGACTGCTGAATCCACACACGGGTTTAACTCTGGAAGTTGAGTGCACACATTGACAACCGTTCTGTTAGATAGCTGCGTTTTGGATTTAGAAGCAGATATTTCCCTGTGCTTACTGCTGTTTCTTCCATATGCCGGTAATGGGCTGAAAACGCCTGTCTTGGGACTCTGCAGAGAAAGTGTTTGCAGACTGCTGAATCCACACACTGGTTTAACTCTGGAAGTTGAGTGCACACATTGACAACCGTTCTGTTAGATAGCTGCGTTTTGGATTTAGAAGCAGATATTTCCCTGTGCTTACTGCTGTTTCTTCCATATGCCGGTAATGGGCTGAAAACGCCTGTTTTGGGACTCTGCAGAGAAAGTCTCTGCAGACTGCTGAATCCACACACGGGTTTAACTCTGGAAGTTGAGTGCACACATTGACAACCGTTCTGTTAGATAGCTGCGTTTTGGATTTAGAAGCAGATATTTCCCTGTGCTTACTGCTGTTTCTTCCATATGCCGGTAATGGGCTGAAAACGCCTGTTTTGGGACTCTGCAGAGAAAGTGTTTGCAGACTGCTGAATCCACACACGGGTTTAACTCTGGAAGTTGAGTGCACACATTGACAACCGTTCTGTTAGATAGCTGCGTTTTGGATTTAGAAGCAGATATTTCCCTGTGCTTACTGCTGTTTCTTCCATATGCCGGTAATGGGCTGAAAACGCCTGTTTTGGGACTCTGCAGAGAAAGTCTCTGCAGACTGCTGAATCCACACACGGGTTTAACTCTGGAAGTTGAGTGCACACATTGACAACCGTTCTGTTAGATAGCTGCGTTTTGGATTTAGAAGCAGATATTTCCCTGTGCTTACTGCTGTTTCTTCCATATGCCGGTAATGGGCTGAAAACGCCTGTTTTGGGACTCTGCAGAGAAAGTCTCTGCAGACTGCTGAATCCACACACGGGTTTAACTCTGGAAGTTGAGTGCACACATTGACAACCGTTCTGTTAGATAGCTGCGTTTTGGATTTAGAAGCAGATATTTCCCTGTGCTTACTGCTGTTTCTTCCATATGCTGGTAATGGGCTGAAAACGCCTGTTTTGGGACTCTGCAGAGAAAGTCTCTGCAGACTGCTGAATCCACACACGGGTTTAACTCTGGAAGTTGAGTGCACACATTGACAACCGTTCTGTTAGATAGCTGCGTTTTGGATTTAGAAGCAGATATTTCCCTGTGCTTACTGCTGTTTCTTCCATATGCCGGTAATGGGCTGAAAACGCCTGTTTTGGGACTCTGCAGAGAAAGTCTCTGCAGACTGCTGAATCCACACACGGGTTTAACTCTGGAAGTTGAGTGCACACATTGACAACCGTTCTGTTAGATAGCTGCGTTTTGGATTTAGAAGCAGATATTTCCCTGTGCTTACTGCTGTTTCTTCCATATGCCGGTAATGGGCTGAAAACGCCTGTTTTGGGACTCTGCAGAGAAAGCGTTTGCAGACTGCTGAATCCACACACGGGTTTAACTCTGGAAGTTGAGTGCACACATTGACAACCGTTCTGTTAGATAGCTGCGTTTTGGATTTAGAAGCAGATATTTCCCTGTGCTTACTGCTGTTTCTTCCATATGCCGGTAATGGGCTGAAAACGCCTGTCTTGGGACTCTGCAGAGAAAGTCTCTGCAGACTGCTGAATCCACACACGGGTTTAACTCTGGAAGTTGAGTGCACACATTGACAACCGTTCTGTTAGATAGCTGCGTTTTGGATTTAGAAGCAGATATTTCCCTGTGCTTACTGCTGTTTCTTCCATATGCCGGTAATGGGCTGAAAACGCCTGTTTTGGGACTCTGCAGAGAAAGTCTCTGCAGACTGCGGAATCCACACACGGGTTTAACTCTGGAAGTTGAGTGCACACATTGACAACCGTTCTGTTAGATAGCTGCGTTTTGGATTTAGAAGCAGATATTTCCCTGTGCTTACTGCTGTTTCTTCCATATGCCGGTAATGGGCTGAAAACGCCTGTCTTGGGACTCTGCAGAGAAAGTCTCTGCAGACTGCTGAATCCACACACGGGTTTAACTCTGGAAGTTGAGTGCACACATTGACAACCGTTCTGTTAGATAGCTGCGTTTTGGATTTAGAAGCAGATATTTCCCTGTGCTTACTGCTGTTTCTTCCATATGCCGGTAATGGGCTGAAAACGCCTGTTTTGGGACTCTGCAGAGAAAGTCTCTGCAGACTGCTGAATCCACACACGGGTTTAACTCTGGAAGTTGAGTGCACACATTGACAACCGTTCTGTTAGATAGCTGCGTTTTGGATTTAGAAGCAGATATTTCCCTGTGCTTACTGCTGTTTCTTCCATATGCCGGTAATGGGCTGAAAACGCCTGTTTTGGGACTCTGCAGAGAAAGTGTTTGCAGACTGCTGAATCCACACACGGGTTTAACTCTGGAAGTTGAGTGCACACATTGACAACCGTTCTGTTAGATAGCTGCGTTTTGGATTTAGAAGCAGATATTTCCCTGTGCTTACTGCTGTTTCTTCCATATGCCGGTAATGGGCTGAAAACGCCTGTTTTGGGACTCTGCAGAGAAAGTCTCTGCAGACTGCTGAATCCACACACGGGTTTAACTCTGGAAGTTGAGTGCACACATTGACAACCGTTCTGTTAGATAGCTGCGTTTTGGATTTAGAAGCAGATATTTCCCTGTGCTTACTGCTGTTTCTTCCATATGCCGGTAATGGGCTGAACACGCCTGTCTTGGGACTCTGCAGAGAAAGTCTCTGCAGACTGCTGAATCCACACACGGGTTTAACTCTGGAAGTTGAGTGCACACATTGACAACCGTTCTGTTAGATAGCTGCGTTTTGGATTTAGAAGCAGATATTTCCCTGTGCTTACTGCTGTTTCTTCCATATGCCGGTAATGGGCTGAAAACGCCTGTCTTGGGACTCTGCAGAGAAAGTCTCTGCAGACTGCTGAATCCACACACGGGTTTAACTCTGGAAGTTGAGTGCACACATTGACAACCGTTCTGTTAGATAGCTGCGTTTTGGATTTAGAAGCAGATATTTCCCTGTGCTTACTGCTGTTTCTTCCATATGCCGGTAATGGGCTGAAAACGCCTGTTTTGGGACTCTGCAGAGAAAGTCTCTGCAGACTGCTGAATCCACACACGGGTTTAACTCTGGAAGTTGAGTGCACACATTGACAACCGTTCTGTTAGATAGCTGCGTTTTGGATTTAGAAGCAGATATTTCCCTGTGCTTACTGCTGTTTCTTCCGTATGCCGGTAATGGGCTGAAAACGCCTGTTTTGGGACTCTGCAGAGAAAGTCTCTGCAGACTGCTGAATCCACACACGGGTTTAACTCTGGAAGTTGAGTGCACACATTGACAACCGTTCTGTTAGATAGCTGCGTTTTGGATTTAGAAGCAGATATTTCCCTGTGCTTACTGCTGTTTCTTCCATATGCCGGTAATGGGCTGAAAACGCCTGTCTTGGGACTCTGCAGAGAAAGTCTCTGCAGACTGCTGAATCCACACACGGGTTTAACTCTGGAAGTTGAGTGCACACATTGACAACCGTTCTGTTAGATAGCTGCGTTTTGGATTTAGAAGCAGATATTTCCCTGTGCTTACTGCTGTTTCTTCCATATGCCGGTAATGGGCTGAAAACGCCTGTCTTGGGACTCTGCAGAGAAAGTCTCTGCAGACTGCTGAATCCACACACGGGTTTAACTCTGGAAGTTGAGTGCACACATTGACAACCGTTCTGTTAGATAGCTGCGTTTTGGATTTAGAAGCAGATATTTCCCTGTGCTTACTGCTGTTTCTTCCATATGCCGGTAATGGGCTGAAAACGCCTGTCTTGGGACTCTGCAGAGAAAGTCTCTGCAGACTGCTGAATCCACACACGGGTTTAACTCTGGAAGTTGAGTGCACACATTGACAACCGTTCTGTTAGATAGCTGCGTTTTGGATTTAGAAGCAGATATTTCCCTGTGCTTACTGCTGTTTCTTCCATATGCCGGTAATGGGCTGAAAACGCCTGTTTTGGGACTCTGCAGAGAAAGTCTCTGCAGACTGCTGAATCCACACACGGGTTTAACTCTGGAAGTTGAGTGCACACATTGACAACCGTTCTGTTAGATAGCTGCGTTTTGGATTTAGAAGCAGATATTTCCCTGTGCTTACTGCTGTTTCTTCCATATGCTGGTAATGGGCTGAAAACGCCTGTTTTGGGACTCTGCAGAGAAAGTCTCTGCAGACTGCTGAATCCACACACGGGTTTAACTCTGGAAGTTGAGTGCACACATTGACAACCGTTCTGTTAGATAGCTGCGTTTTGGATTTAGAAGCAGATATTTCCCTGTGCTTACTGCTGTTTCTTCCATATGCCGGTAATGGGCTGAAAACGCCTGTCTTGGGACTCTGCAGAGAAAGTGTTTCCAGACTGCTGAATCCACACACGGGTTTAACTCTGGAAGTTGAGTGCACACATTGACAACCGTTCTGTTAGAAAGCTGCGTTTTGGATTTAGAAGCAGATATTTCCCTGTGCTTACTGCTGTTTCTTCCATATGCCTGTAATGGGCTGAAAACGCCTGTCTTGGGACTCTGCAGAGAAAGTCTCTGCAGACTGCTGAATCCACACACGGGTTTAACTCTGGAAGTTGAGTGCACACATTGACAACCGTTCTGTTAGATAGCTGCGTTTTGGATTTAGAAGCAGATATTTCCCTGTGCTTTCTGCTGTTTCTTCCATATGCCGGTAATGGGCTGAAAACGCCTGTTTTGGGACTCTGCAGAGAAAGTGTTTGCAGACTGCTGAATCCACACACGGGTTTAACTCTGGAAGTTGAGTGCACACATTGACAACCGTTCTGTTAGATAGCTGCGTTTTGGATTTAGAAGCAGATATTTCCCTGTGCTTACTGCTGTTTCTTCCATATGCCGGTAATGGGCTGAAAACGCCTGTTTTGGGACTCTGCAGAGAAAGTCTCTGCAGACTGCTGAATCCACACACGGGTTTAACTCTGGAAGTTGAGTGCACACATTGACAACCGTTCTGTTAGATAGCTGCGTTTTGGATTTAGAAGCAGATATTTCCCTGTGCTTACTGCTGTTTCTTCCATATGCCGGTAATGGGCTGAAAACGCCTGTTTTGGGACTCTGCAGAGAAAGTCTCTGCAGACTGCTGAATCCACACACGGGTTTAACTCTGGAAGTTGAGTGCACACATTGACAACCGTTCTGTTAGATAGCTGCGTTTTGGATTTAGAAGCAGATATTTCCCTGTGCTTACTGCTGTTTCTTCCATATGCCGGTAATGGGCTGAAAACGCCTGTCTTGGGACTCTGCAGAGAAAGTCTCTGCAGACTGCTGAATCCACACACGGGTTTAACTCTGGAAGTTGAGTGCACACATTGACAACCGTTCTGTTAGATAGCTGCGTTTTGGATTTAGAAGCAGATATTTCCCTGTGCTTACTGCTGTTTCTTCCATATGCCGGTAATGGGCTGAAAACGCCTGTTTTGGGACTCTGCAGAGAAAGTCTCTGCAGACTGCTGAATCCACACACGGGTTTAACTCTGGAAGTTGAGTGCACACATTGACAACCGTTCTGTTAGATAGCTGCGTTTTGGATTTAGAAGCAGATATTTCCCTGTGCTTACTGCTGTTTCTTCCCTATGCCGGTAATGGGCTGAAAACGCCTGTTTTGGGACTCTGCAGAGAAAGTCTCTGCAGACTGCTGAATCCACACACGGGTTTAACTCTGGAAGTTGAGTGCACACATTGTCAACCGTTCTGTTAGATAGCTGCGTTTTGGATTTAGAAGCAGATATTTCCCTGTGCTTACTGCTGTTTCTTCCATATGCCGGTAATGGGCTGAAAACGCCTGTTTTGGGACTCTGCAGAGAAAGTCTCTGCAGACTGCTGAATCCACACACGGGTTTAACTCTGGAAGTTGAGTGCACACATTGACAACCGTTCTGTTAGATAGCTGCGTTTTGGATTTAGAAGCAGATATTTCCCTGTGCTTACTGCTGTTTCTTCCATATGCCGGTAATGGGCTGAAAACGCCTGTTTTGGGACTCTGCAGAGAAAGTGTTTGCAGACTGCTGAATCCACACACGGGTTTAACTCTGGAAGTTGAGTGCACACATTGACAACCGTTCTGTTAGATAGCTGCGTTTTGGATTTAGAAGCAGATATTTCCCTGTGCTTACTGCTGTTTCTTCCATATGCCGGTAATGGGCTGAAAACGCCTGTCTTGGGACTCTGCAGAGAAAGTGTTTGCAGACTGCTGAATCCACACACTGGTTTAACTCTGGAAGTTGAGTGCACACATTGACAACCGTTCTGTTAGATAGCTGCGTTTTGGATTTAGAAGCAGATATTTCCCTGTGCTTACTGCTGTTTCTTCCATATGCCGGTAATGGGCTGAAAACGCCTGTTTTGGGACTCTGCAGAGAAAGTCTCTGCAGACTGCTGAATCCACACACGGGTTTAACTCTGGAAGTTGAGTGCACACATTGACAACCGTTCTGTTAGATAGCTGCGTTTTGGATTTAGAAGCAGATATTTCCCTGTGCTTACTGCTGTTTCTTCCATATGCCGGTAATGGGCTGAAAACGCCTGTTTTGGGACTCTGCAGAGAAAGTCTCTGCAGACTGCTGAATCCACACACGGGTTTAACTCTGGAAGTTGAGTGCACACATTGACAACCGTTCTGTTAGATAGCTGCGTTTTGGATTTAGAAGCAGATATTTCCCTGTGCTTACTGCTGTTTCTTCCATATGCCGGTAATGGGCTGAAAACGCCTCTTTTGGGACTCTGCAGAGAAAGTGTTTGCAGACTGCTGAATCCACACACGGGTTTAACTCTGGAAGTTGAGTGCACACATTGACAACCGTTCTGTTAGATAGCTGCGTTTTGGATTTAGAAGCAGATATTTCCCTGTGCTTACTGCTGTTTCTTCCATATGCTGGTAATGGGCTGAAAACGCCTGTTTTGGGACTCTGCAGAGAAAGTCTCTGCAGACTGCTGAATCCACACACGGGTTTAACTCTGGAAGTTGAGTGCACACATTGACAACCGTTCTGTTAGATAGCTGCGTTTTGGATTTAGAAGCAGATATTTCCCTGTGCTTACTGCTGTTTCTTCCCTATGCCGGTAATGGGCTGAAAACGCCTGTTTTGGGACTCTGCAGAGAAAGTCTCTGCAGACTGCTGAATCCACACACGGGTTTAACTCTGGAAGTTGAGTGCACACATTGACAACCGTTCTGTTAGATAGCTGCGTTTTGGATTTAGAAGCAGATATTTCCCTGTGCTTACTGCTGTTTCTTCCATATGCCTGTAATGGGCTGAAAACGCCTGTTTTGGGACTCTGCAGAGAAAGTCTCTGCAGACTGCTGAATCCACACACGGGTTTAACTCTGGAAGTTGAGTGCACACATTGACAACCGTTCTGTTAGATAGCTGCGTTTTGGATTTAGAAGCAGATATTTCCCTGTGCTTACTGCTGTTTCTTCCATATGCCGGTAATGGGCTGAAAACGCCTGTCTTGGGACTCTGCAGAGAAAGTCTCTGCAGACTGCTGAATCCACACACGGGTTTAACTCTGGAAGTTGAGTGCACACATTGACAACCGTTCTGTTAGATAGCTGCGTTTTGGATTTAGAAGCAGATATTTCCCTGTGCTTACTGCTGTTTCTTCCATATGCCGGTAATGGGCTGAAAACGCCTGTTTTGGGACTCTGCAGAGAAAGTCTCTGCAGACTGCTGAATCCACACACGGGTTTAACTCTGGAAGTTGAGTGCACACATTGACAACCGTTCTGTTAGATAGCTGCGTTTTGGATTTAGAAGCAGATATTTCCCTGTGCTTACTGCTGTTTCTTCCATATGCCGGTAATGGGCTGAAAACGCCTGTCTTGGGACTCTGCAGAGAAAGTCTCTGCAGACTGCTGAATCCACACACGGGTTTAACTCTGGAAGTTGAGTGCACACATTGACAACCGTTCTGTTAGATAGCTGCGTTTTGGATTTAGAAGCAGATATTTCCCTGTGCTTACTGCTGTTTCTTCCATATGCCGGTAATGGGCTGAAAACGCCTGTTTTGGGACTCTGCAGAGAAAGTCTCTGCAGACTGCTGAATCCACACACGGGTTTAACTCTGGAAGTTGAGTGCACACATTGACAACCGTTCTGTTAGATAGCTGCGTTTTGGATTTAGAAGCAGATATTTCCCTGTGCTTACTGCTGTTTCTTCCATATGCCGGTAATGGGCTGAAAACGCCTGTCTTGGGACTCTGCAGAGAAAGTCTCTGCAGACTGCTGAATCCACACACGGGTTTAACTCTGGAAGTTGAGTGCACACATTGACAACCGTTCTGTTAGATAGCTGCGTTTTGGATTTAGAAGCAGATATTTCCCTGTGCTTACTGCTGTTTCTTCCATATGCCGGTAATGGGCTGAAAACGCCTGTTTTGGGACTCTGCAGAGAAAGTCTCTGCAGACTGCTGAATCCACACACGGGTTTAACTCTGGAAGTTGAGTGCACACATTGACAACCGTTCTGTTAGATAGCTGCGTTTTGGATTTAGAAGCAGATATTTCCCTGTGCTTACTGCTGTTTCTTCCATATGCCGGTAATGGGCTGAAAACGCCTGTCTTGGGACTCTGCAGAGAAAGTCTCTGCAGACTGCTGAATCCACACACGGGTTTAACTCTGGAAGTTGAGTGCACACATTGACAACCGTTCTGTTAGATAGCTGCGTTTTGGATTTAGAAGCAGATATTTCCCTGTGCTTACTGCTGTTTCTTCCATATGCCGGTAATGGGCTGAAAACGCCTGTTTTGGGACTCTGCAGAGAAAGTCTCTGCAGACTGCTGAATCCACACACGGGTTTAACTCTGGAAGTTGAGTGCACACATTGACAACCGTTCTGTTAGATAGCTGCGTTTTGGATTTAGAAGCAGATATTTCCCTGTGCTTACTGCTGTTTCTTCCATATGCCGGTAAAGGGCTGAAAACGCCTGTCTTGGGACTCTGCAGAGAAAGTCTCTGCAGACTGCTGAATCCACACACGGGTTTAACTCTGGAAGTTGAGTGCACACATTGACAACCGTTCTGTTAGATAGCTGCGTTTTGGATTTAGAAGCAGATATTTCCCTGTGCTTACTGCTGTTTCTTCCATATGCCGGTAATGGGCTGAAAACGCCTCTTTTGGGACTCTGCAGAGAAAGTGTTTGCAGACTGCTGAATCCACACACGGGTTTAACTCTGGAAGTTGAGTGCACACATTGACAACCGTTCTGTTAGATAGCTGCGTTTTGGATTTAGAAGCAGATATTTCCCTGTGCTTACTGCTGTTTCTTCCATATGCCGGTAATGGGCTGAAAACGCCTGTCTTGGGACTCTGCAGAGAAAGTGTTTGCAGACTGCTGAATCCACACACTGGTTTAACTCTGGAAGTTGAGTGCACACATTGACAACCGTTCTGTTAGATAGCTGCGTTTTGGATTTAGAAGCAGATATTTCCCTGTGCTTACTGCTGTTTCTTCCCTATGCCGGTAATGGGCTGAAAACGCCTGTTTTGGGACTCTGCAGAGAAAGTGTTTGCAGACTGCTGAATCCACACACGGGTTTAACTCTGGAAGTTGAGTGCACACATTGACAACCGTTCTTTTAGATAGCTGCGTTTTGGATTTAGAAGCAGATATTTCCCTGTGCTTACTGCTGTTTCTTCCATATGCCTGTAATGGGCTGAAAACGCCTGTCTTGGGACTCTGCAGAGAAAGTCTCTGCAGACTGCTGAATCCACACACGGGTTTAACTCTGGAAGTTGAGTGCACACATTGACAACCGTTCTGTTAGATAGCTGCGTTTTGCATTTAGAAGCAGATATTTCCCTGTGCTTACTGCTGTTTCTTCCATATGCCGGTAATGGGCTGAAAACGCCTGTTTTGGGACTCTGCAGAGAAAGTGTTTGCAGACTGCTGAATCCACACACGGGTTTAACTCTGGAAGTTGAGTGCACACATTGACAACCGTTCTGTTAGATAGCTGCGTTTTGGATTTAGAAGCAGATATTTCCCTGTGCTCACTGCTGTTTCTTCCATATGCCGGTAATGGGCTGAAAACGCCTGTTTTGGGACTCTGCAGAGAAAGTCTCTGCAGACTGCTGAATCCACACACGGGTTTAACTCTGGAAGTTGAGTGCACACATTGACAACCGTTCTGTTAGATAGCTGCGTTTTGGATTTAGAAGCAGATATTTCCCTGTGCTTACTGCTGTTTCTTCCATATGCCGGTAATGGGCTGAAAACGCCTGTTTTGGGACTCTGCAGAGAAAGTGTTTGCAGACTGCTGAATCCACACACGGGTTTAACTCTGGAAGTTGAGTGCACACATTGACAACCGTTCTGTTAGATAGCTGCGTTTTGGATTTAGAAGCAGATATTTCCCTGTGCTCACTGCTGTTTCTTCCATATGCCGGTAATGGGCTGAAAACGCCTGTTTTGGGACTCTGCAGAGAAAGTCTCTGCAGACTGCTGAATCCACACACGGGTTTAACTCTGGAAGTTGAGTGCACACATTGACAACCGTTCTGTTAGATAGCTGCGTTTTGGATTTAGAAGCAGATATTTCCCTGTGCTTACTGCTGTTTCTTCCATATGCCGGTAATGGGCTGAAAACGCCTGTTTTGGGACTCTGCAGAGAAAGTCTCTGCAGACTGCTGAATCCACACACGGGTTTAACTCTGGAAGTTGAGTGCACACATTGACAACCGTTCTGTTAGATAGCTGCGTTTTGGATTTAGAAGCAGATATTTCCCTGTGCTTACTGCTGTTTCTTCCATTTGCCGGTAATGGGCTGAAAACGCCTGTTTTGGGACTCTGCAGAGAAAGTCTCTGCAGACTGCTGAATCCACACACAGGTTTAACTCTGGAAGTTGAGTGCACACATTGACAACCGTTCTGTTAGATAGCTGCGTTTTGGATTTAGAAGCAGATATTTCCCTGTGCTTACTGCTGTTTCTTCCATATGCCGGTAATGGGCTGAAAACGCCTGTTTTGGGACTCTGCAGAGAAAGTGTTTGCAGACTGCTGAATCCACACACGGGTTTAACTCTGGAAGTTGAGTGCACACATTGACAACCGTTCTGTTAGATAGCTGCGTTTTGGATTTAGAAGCAGATATTTCCCTGTGCTTACTGCTGTTTCTTCCATATGCCGGTAATGGGCTGAAAACGCCTGTTTTGGGACTCTGCAGAGAAAGGCTCTGCAGACTGCTGAATCCACACACGGGTTTAACTCTGGAAGTTGAGTGCACACATTGACAACCGTTCTGTTAGATAGCTGCGTTTTGGATTTAGAAGCAGATATTTCCCTGTGCTTACTGCTGTTTCTTCCATATGCCGGTAATGGGCTGAAAACGCCTGTTTTGGGACTCTGCAGAGAAAGCGTTTGCAGACTGCTGAATCCACACACGGGTTTAACTCTGGAAGTTGAGTGCACACATTGACAACCGTTCTGTTAGATAGCTGCGTTTTGGATTTAGAAGCAGATATTTCCCTGTGCTTACTGCTGTTTCTTCCATATGCCGGTAATGGGCTGAAAACGCCTGTTTTGGGACTCTGCAGAGAAAGTCTCTGCAGACTGCTGAATCCACACACGGGTTTAACTCTGGAAGTTGAGTGCACACATTGACAACCGTTCTGTTAGATAGCTGCGTTTTGGATTTAGAAGCAGATATTTCCCTGTGCTTACTGCTGTTTCTTCCATATGCCGGTAATGGGCTGAAAACGCCTGTCTTGGGACTCTGCAGAGAAAGTCTCTGCAGACTGCTGAATCCACACACGGGTTTAACTCTGGAAGTTGAGTGCACACATTGACAACCGTTCTGTTAGATAGCTGCGTTTTGGATTTAGAAGCAGATATTTCCCTGTGCTTACTGCTGTTTCTTCCATATGCCGGTAATGGGCTGAAAACGCCTGTTTTGGGACTCTGCAGAGAAAGTGTTTGCAGACTGCTGAATCCACACACGGGTTTAACTCTGGAAGTTGAGTGCACACATTGACAACCGTTCTGTTAGATAGCTGCGTTTTGGATTTAGAAGCAGATATTTCCCTGTGCTTACTGCTGTTTCTTCCATATGCCGGTAATGGGCTGAAAACGCCTGTTTTGGGACTCTGCAGAGAAAGTGTTTGCAGACTGCTGAATCCACACACGGGTTTAACTCTGGAAGTTGAGTGCACACATTGACAACCGTTCTGTTAGATAGCTGCGTTTTGGATTTAGAAGCAGATATTTCCCTGTGCTTACTGCTGTTTCTTCCATATGCCGGTAATGGGCTGAAAACGCCTGTTTTGGGACTCTGCAGAGAAAGTCTCTGCAGACTGCTGAATCCACACACGGGTTTAACTCTGGAAGTTGAGTGCACACATTGACAACCGTTCTGTTAGATAGCTGCGTTTTGGATTTAGAAGCAGATATTTCCCTGTGCTTACTGCTGTTTCTTCCATATGCCGGTAATGGGCTGAACACGCCTGTCTTGGGACTCTGCAGAGAAAGTCTCTGCAGACTGCTGAATCCACACACGGGTTTAACTCTGGAAGTTGAGTGCACACATTGACAACCGTTCTGTTAGATAGCTGCGTTTTGGATTTAGAAGCAGATATTTCCCTGTGCTTACTGCTGTTTCTTCCATATGCCGGTAATGGGCTGAAAACGCCTGTTTTGGGACTCTGCAGAGAAAGTCTCTGCAGACTGCTGAATCCACACACGGGTTTAACTCTGGAAGTTGAGTGCACACATTGACAACCGTTCTGTTAGATAGCTGCGTTTTGGATTTAGAAGCAGATATTTCCCTGTGCTTACTGCTGTTTCTTCCATATGCCGGTAATGGGCTGAAAACGCCTGTTTTGGGACTCTGCAGAGAAAGTCTCTGCAGACTGCTGAATCCACACACGGGTTTAACTCTGGAAGTTGAGTGCACACATTGACAACCGTTCTGTTAGATAGCTGCGTTTTGGATTTAGAAGCAGATATTTCCCTGTGCTTACTGCTGTTTCTTCCGTATGCCGGTAATGGGCTGAAAACGCCTGTCTTGGGACTCTGCAGAGAAAGTCTCTGCAGACTGCTGAATCCACACACGGGTTTAACTCTGGAAGTTGAGTGCACACATTGACAACCGTTCTGTTAGATAGCTGCGTTTTGGATTTAGAAGCAGATATTTCCCTGTGCTTACTGCTGTTTCTTCCATATGCCGGTAATGGGCTGAAAACGCCTGTCTTGGGACTCTGCAGAGAAAGTCTCTGCAGACTGCTGAATCCACACACGGGTTTAACTCTGGAAGTTGAGTGCACACATTGACAACCGTTCTGTTAGATAGCTGCGTTTTGGATTTAGAAGCAGATATTTCCCTGTGCTTACTGCTGTTTCTTCCATATGCCGGTAATGGGCTGAAAACGCCTGTCTTGGGACTCTGCAGAGAAAGTCTCTGCAGACTGCTGAATCCACACACGGGTTTAACTCTGGAAGTTGAGTGCACACATTGACAACCGTTCTGTTAGATAGCTGCGTTTTGGATTTAGAAGCAGATATTTCCCTGTGCTTACTGCTGTTTCTTCCATATGCCGGTAATGGGCTGAAAACGCCTGTCTTGGGACTCTGCAGAGAAAGTCTCTGCAGACTGCTGAATCCACACACGGGTTTAACTCTGGAAGTTGAGTGCACACATTGACAACCGTTCTGTTAGATAGCTGCGTTTTGGATTTAGAAGCAGATATTTCCCTGTGCTTACTGCTGTTTCTTCCATATGCCGGTAATGGGCTGAAAACGCCTGTTTTGGGACTCTGCAGAGAAAGTCTCTGCAGACTGCTGAATCCACACACGGGTTTAACTCTGGAAGTTGAGTGCACACATTGACAACCGTTCTGTTAGATAGCTGCGTTTTGGATTTAGAAGCAGATATTTCCCTATGCTTACTGCTGTTTCTTCCATATGCTGGTAATGGGCTGAAAACGCCTGTTTTGGGACTCTGCAGAGAAAGTCTCTGCAGACTGCTGAATCCACACACGGGTTTAACTCTGAATGTTGAGTGCACACATTGACAACCGTTCTGTTAGATAGCTGCGTTTTGGATTTAGAAGCAGATATTTCCCTGTGCTTACTGCTGTTTCTTCCATATGCCGGTAATGGGCTGAAAACGCCTGTCTTGGGACTCTGCAGAGAAAGTGTTTGCAGACTGCTGAATCCACACACGGGTTTAACTCTGGAAGTTGAGTGCACACATTGACAACCGTTCTGTTAGATAGCTGCGTTTTGGATTTAGAAGCAGATATTTCCCTGTGCTTACTGCTGTTTCTTCCATATGCCTGTAATGGGCTGAAAACGCCTGTCTTGGGACTCTGCAGAGAAAGTCTCTGCAGACTGCTGAATCCACACACGGGTTTAACTCTGGAAGTTGAGTGCACACATTGACAACCGTTCTGTTAGATAGCTGCGTTTTGGATTTAGAAGCAGATATTTCCCTGTGCTTACTGCTGTTTCTTCCATATGCCGGTAATGGGCTGAAAACGCCTGTTTTGGGACTCTGCAGAGAAAGTCTCTGCAGACTGCTGAATCCACACACGGGTTTAACTCTGGAAGTTGAGTGCACACATTGACAACCGTTCTGTTAGATAGCTGCGTTTTGGATTTAGAAGCAGATATTTCCCTGTGCTTACTGCTGTTTCTTCCATATGCCGGTAATGGGCTGAAAACGACTGTCTTGGGACTCTGCAGAGAAAGTCTCTGCAGACTGCTGAATCCACACACGGGTTTAACTCTGGAAGTTGAGTGCACACATTGACAACCGTTCTGTTAGATAGCTGCGTTTTGGATTTAGAAGCAGATATTTCCCTGTGCTTACTGCTGTTTCTTCCATATGCCGGTAATGGGCTGAAAACGCCTGTTTTGGGACTCTGCAGAGAAAGTCTCTGCAGACTGCTGAATCCACACACGGGTTTAACTCTGGAAGTTGAGTGCACACATTGACAACCGTTCTGTTAGATAGCTGCGTTTTGGATTTAGAAGCAGATATTTCCCTGTGCTTACTGCTGTTTCTTCCATATGCCGGTAATGGGCTGAAAACGCCTGTCTTGGGACTCTGCAGAGAAAGTCTCTGCAGACTGCTGAATCCACACACGGGTTTAACTCTGGAAGTTGAGTGCACACATTGACAACCGTTCTGTTAGATAGCTGCGTTTTGGATTTAGAAGCAGATATTTCCCTGTGCTTACTGCTGTTTCTTCCATATGCCGGTAATGGGCTGAAAACGCCTGTTTTGGGACTCTGCAGAGAAAGTGTTTGCAGACTGCTGAATCCACACACGGGTTTAACTCTGGAAGTTGAGTGCACACATTGACAACCGTTCTGTTAGATAGCTGCGTTTTGGATTTAGAAGCAGATATTTCCCTGTGCTCACTGCTGTTTCTTCCATATGCCGGTAATGGGCTGAAAACGCCTGTTTTGGGACTCTGCAGAGAAAGTCTCTGCAGACTGCTGAATCCACACACGGGTTTAACTCTGGAAGTTGAGTGCACACATTGACAACCGTTCTGTTAGATAGCTGCGTTTTGGATTTAGAAGCAGATATTTCCCTGTGCTTACTGCTGTTTCTTCCATATGCCGGTAATGGGCTGAAAACGCCTGTCTTGGGACTCTGCAGAGAAAGTCTCTGCAGACTGCTGAATCCACACACGGGTTTAACTCTGGAAGTTGAGTGCACACATTGACAACCGTTCTGTTAGATAGCTGCGTTTTGCATTTAGAAGCAGATATTTCCCTGTGCTTACTGCTGTTTCTTCCATATGCCGGTAATGGGCTGAAAACGCCTGTTTTGGGACTCTGCAGAGAAAGTGTTTGCAGACTGCTGAATCCACACACGGGTTTAACTCTGGAAGTTGAGTGCACACATTGACAACCGTTCTGTTAGATAGCTGCGTTTTGGATTTAGAAGCAGATATTTCCCTGTGCTCACTGCTGTTTCTTCCATATGCCGGTAATGGGCTGAAAACGCCTGTTTTGGGACTCTGCAGAGAAAGTCTCTGCAGACTGCTGAATCCACACACGGGTTTAACTCTGGAAGTTGAGTGCACACATTGACAACCGTTCTGTTAGATAGCTGCGTTTTGGATTTAGAAGCAGATATTTCCCTGTGCTTACTGCTGTTTCTTCCATATGCCGGTAATGGGCTGAAAACGCCTGTTTTGGGACTCTGCAGAGAAAGGCTCTGCAGACTGCTGAATCCACACACGGGTTTAACTCTGGAAGTTGAGTGCACACATTGACAACCGTTCTGTTAGATAGCTGCGTTTTGGATTTAGAAGCAGATATTTCCCTGTGCTTACTGCTGTTTCTTCCATATGCCGGTAATGGGCTGAAAACGCCTGTTTTGGGACTCTGCAGAGAAAGCGTTTGCAGACTGCTGAATCCACACACGGGTTTAACTCTGGAAGTTGAGTGCACACATTGACAACCGTTCTGTTAGATAGCTGCGTTTTGGATTTAGAAGCAGATATTTCCCTGTGCTTACTGCTGTTTCTTCCATATGCCGGTAATGGGCTGAAAACGCCTGTTTTGGGACTCTGCAGAGAAAGTCTCTGCAGACTGCTGAATCCACACACGGGTTTAACTCTGGAAGTTGAGTGCACACATTGACAACCGTTCTGTTAGATAGCTGCGTTTTGGATTTAGAAGCAGATATTTCCCTGTGCTTACTGCTGTTTCTTCCATATGCCGGTAATGGGCTGAAAACGCCTGTCTTGGGACTCTGCAGAGAAAGTCTCTGCAGACTGCTGAATCCACACACGGGTTTAACTCTGGAAGTTGAGTGCACACATTGACAACCGTTCTGTTAGATAGCTGCGTTTTGGATTTAGAAGCAGATATTTCCCTGTGCTTACTGCTGTTTCTTCCATATGCCGGTAATGGGCTGAAAACGCCTGTTTTGGGACTCTGCAGAGAAAGTGTTTGCAGACTGCTGAATCCACACACGGGTTTAACTCTGGAAGTTGAGTGCACACATTGACAACCGTTCTGTTAGATAGCTGCGTTTTGGATTTAGAAGCAGATATTTCCCTGTGCTTACTGCTGTTTCTTCCATATGCCGGTAATGGGCTGAAAACGCCTGTTTTGGGACTCTGCAGAGAAAGTGTTTGCAGATTGCTGAATCCACACACGGGTTTAACTCTGGAAGTTGAGTGCACACATTGACAACCGTTCTGTTAGATAGCTGCGTTTTGGATTTAGAAGCAGATATTTCCCTGTGCTTACTGCTGTTTCTTCCATATGCCGGTAATGGGCTGAAAACGCCTGTTTTGGGACTCTGCAGAGAAAGTCTCTGCAGACTGCTGAATCCACACACGGGTTTAACTCTGGAAGTTGAGTGCACACATTGACAACCGTTCTGTTAGATAGCTGCGTTTTGGATTTAGAAGCAGATATTTCCCTGTGCTTACTGCTGTTTCTTCCATATGCCGGTAATGGGCTGAACACGCCTGTCTTGGGACTCTGCAGAGAAAGTCTCTGCAGACTGCTGAATCCACACACGGGTTTAACTCTGGAAGTTGAGTGCACACATTGACAACCGTTCTGTTAGATAGCTGCGTTTTGGATTTAGAAGCAGATATTTCCCTGTGCTTACTGCTGTTTCTTCCATATGCCGGTAATGGGCTGAAAACGCCTGTTTTGGGACTCTGCAGAGAAAGTCTCTGCAGACTGCTGAATCCACACACGGGTTTAACTCTGGAAGTTGAGTGCACACATTGACAACCGTTCTGTTAGATAGCTGCGTTTTGGATTTAGAAGCAGATATTTCCCTGTGCTTACTGCTGTTTCTTCCATATGCCGGTAATGGGCTGAAAACGCCTGTTTTGGGACTCTGCAGAGAAAGTCTCTGCAGACTGCTGAATCCACACACGGGTTTAACTCTGGAAGTTGAGTGCACACATTGACAACCGTTCTGTTAGATAGCTGCGTTTTGGATTTAGAAGCAGATATTTCCCTGTGCTTACTGCTGTTTCTTCCGTATGCCGGTAATGGGCTGAAAACGCCTGTCTTGGGACTCTGCAGAGAAAGTCTCTGCAGACTGCTGAATCCACACACGGGTTTAACTCTGGAAGTTGAGTGCACACATTGACAACCGTTCTGTTAGATAGCTGCGTTTTGGATTTAGAAGCAGATATTTCCCTGTGCTTACTGCTGTTTCTTCCATATGCCGGTAATGGGCTGAAAACGCCTGTCTTGGGACTCTGCAGAGAAAGTCTCTGCAGACTGCTGAATCCACACACGGGTTTAACTCTGGAAGTTGAGTGCACACATTGACAACCGTTCTGTTAGATAGCTGCGTTTTGGATTTAGAAGCAGATATTTCCCTGTGCTTACTGCTGTTTCTTCCATATGCCGGTAATGGGCTGAAAACGCCTGTCTTGGGACTCTGCAGAGAAAGTCTCTGCAGACTGCTGAATCCACACACGGGTTTAACTCTGGAAGTTGAGTGCACACATTGACAACCGTTCTGTTAGATAGCTGCGTTTTGGATTTAGAAGCAGATATTTCCCTGTGCTTACTGCTGTTTCTTCCATATGCCGGTAATGGGCTGAAAACGCCTGTCTTGGGACTCTGCAGAGAAAGTCTCTGCAGACTGCTGAATCCACACACGGGTTTAACTCTGGAAGTTGAGTGCACACATTGACAACCGTTCTGTTAGATAGCTGCGTTTTGGATTTAGAAGCAGATATTTCCCTGTGCTTACTGCTGTTTCTTCCATATGCCGGTAATGGGCTGAAAACGCCTGTTTTGGGACTCTGCAGAGAAAGTCTCTGCAGACTGCTGAATCCACACACGGGTTTAACTCTGGAAGTTGAGTGCACACATTGACAACCGTTCTGTTAGATAGCTGCGTTTTGGATTTAGAAGCAGATATTTCCCTGTGCTTACTGCTGTTTCTTCCATATGCTGGTAATGGGCTGAAAACGCCTGTTTTGGGACTCTGCAGAGAAAGTCTCTGCAGACTGCTGAATCCACACACGGGTTTAACTCTGAATGTTGAGTGCACACATTGACAACCGTTCTGTTAGATAGCTGCGTTTTGGATTTAGAAGCAGATATTTCCCTGTGCTTACTGCTGTTTCTTCCATATGCCGGTAATGGGCTGAAAACGCCTGTTTTGGGACTCTGCAGAGAAAGTGTTTGCAGACTGCTGAATCCACACACGGGTTTAACTCTGGAAGTTGAGTGCACACATTGACAACCGTTCTGTTAGATAGCTGCGTTTTGGATTTAGAAGCAGATATTTCCCTGTGCTTACTGCTGTTTCTTCCATATGCCTGTAATGGGCTGAAAACGCCTGTCTTGGGACTCTGCAGAGAAAGTCTCTGCAGACTGCTGAATCCACACACGGGTTTAACTCTGGAAGTTGAGTGCACACATTGACAACCGTTCTGTTAGATAGCTGCGTTTTGGATTTAGAAGCAGATATTTCCCTGTGCTTACTGCTGTTTCTTCCATATGCCGGTAATGGGCTGAAAACGCCTGTTTTGGGACTCTGCAGAGAAAGTCTCTGCAGACTGCTGAATCCACACACGGGTTTAACTCTGGAAGTTGAGTGCACACATTGACAACCGTTCTGTTAGATAGCTGCGTTTTGGATTTAGAAGCAGATATTTCCCTGTGCTTACTGCTGTTTCTTCCATATGCCGGTAATGGGCTGAAAACGACTGTCTTGGGACTCTGCAGAGAAAGTCTCTGCAGACTGCTGAATCCACACACGGGTTTAACTCTGGAAGTTGAGTGCACACATTGACAACCGTTCTGTTAGATAGCTGCGTTTTGGATTTAGAAGCAGATATTTCCCTGTGCTTACTGCTGTTTCTTCCATATGCCGGTAATGGGCTGAAAACGCCTGTTTTGGGACTCTGCAGAGAAAGTCTCTGCAGACTGCTGAATCCACACACGGGTTTAACTCTGGAAGTTGAGTGCACACATTGACAACCGTTCTGTTAGATAGCTGCGTTTTGGATTTAGAAGCAGATATTTCCCTGTGCTTACTGCTGTTTCTTCCATATGCCGGTAATGGGCTGAAAACGCCTGTCTTGGGACTCTGCAGAGAAAGTCTCTGCAGACTGCTGAATCCACACACGGGTTTAACTCTGGAAGTTGAGTGCACACATTGACAACCGTTCTGTTAGATAGCTGCGTTTTGGATTTAGAAGCAGATGTTTCCCTGTGCTTACTGCTGTTTCTTCCATATGCCGGTAATGGGCTGAAAACGCCTGTTTTGGGACTCTGCAGAGAAAGTCTCTGCAGACTGCTGAATCCACACACGGGTTTAACTCTGGAAGTTGAGTGCACACATTGACAACCGTTCTGTTAGATAGCTGCGTTTTGGATTTAGAAGCAGATATTTCCCTGTGCTTACTGCTGTTTCTTCCCTATGCCGGTAATGGGCTGAAAACGCCTGTTTTGGGACTCTGCAGAGAAAGTCTCTGCAGACTGCTGAATCCACACACGGGTTTAACTCTGGAAGTTGAGTGCACACATTGACAACCGTTCTGTTAGATAGCTGCGTTTTGGATTTAGAAGCAGATATTTCCCTGTGCTTACTGCTGTTTCTTCCATATGCCGGTAATGGGCTGAAAACGCCTGTTTTGGGACTCTGCAGAGAAAGTCTCTGCAGACTGCTGAATCCACACACGGGTTTAACTCTGGAAGTTGAGTGCACACATTGACAACCGTTCTGTTAGATAGCTGCGTTTTGGATTTAGAAGCAGATATTTCCCTGTGCTTACTGCTGTTTCTTCCATATGCCGGTAATGGGCTGAAAACGCCTGTCTTGGGACTCTGCAGAGAAAGTGTTTGCAGACTGCTGAATCCACACACTGGTTTAACTCTGGAAGTTGAGTGCACACATTGACAACCGTTCTGTTAGATAGCTGCGTTTTGGATTTAGAAGCAGATATTTCCCTGTGCTTACTGCTGTTTCTTCCATATGCCGGTAATGGGCTGAAAACGCCTGTTTTGGGACTCTGCAGAGAAAGTCTCTGCAGACTGCTGAATCCACACACGGGTTTAACTCTGGAAGTTGAGTGCACACATTGACAACCGTTCTGTTAGATAGCTGCGTTTTGGATTTAGAAGCAGATATTTCCCTGTGCTTACTGCTGTTTCTTCCATATGCCGGTAATGGGCTGAAAACGCCTGTTTTGGGACTCTGCAGAGAAAGTCTCTGCAGACTGCTGAATCCACACACGGGTTTAACTCTGGAAGTTGAGTGCACACATTGACAACCGTTCTGTTAGATAGCTGCGTTTTGGATTTAGAAGCAGATATTTCCCTGTGCTTACTGCTGTTTCTTCCATATGCCGGTAATGGGCTGAAAACGCCTGTTTTGGGACTCTGCAGAGAAAGTGTTTGCAGACTGCTGAATCCACACACGGGTTTAACTCTGGAAGTTGAGTGCACACATTGACAACCGTTCTGTTAGATAGCTGCGTTTTGGATTTAGAAGCAGATATTTCCCTGTGCTTACTGCTGTTTCTTCCATATGCCGGTAATGGGCTGAAAACGCCTGTCTTGGGACTCTGCAGAGAAAGTGTTTGCAGACTGCTGAATCCACACACTGGTTTAACTCTGGAAGTTGAGTGCACACATTGACAACCGTTCTGTTAGATAGCTGCGTTTTGGATTTAGAAGCAGATATTTCCCTGTGCTTACTGCTGTTTCTTCCATATGCCGGTAATGGGCTGAAAACGCCTGTTTTGGGACTCTGCAGAGAAAGTCTCTGCAGACTGCTGAATCCACACACGGGTTTAACTCTGGAAGTTGAGTGCACACATTGACAACCGTTCTGTTAGATAGCTGCGTTTTGGATTTAGAAGCAGATATTTCCCTGTGCTTACTGCTGTTTCTTCCATATGCCGGTAATGGGCTGAAAACGCCTGTTTTGGGACTCTGCAGAGAAAGTGTTTGCAGACTGCTGAATCCACACACGGGTTTAACTCTGGAAGTTGAGTGCACACATTGACAACCGTTCTGTTAGATAGCTGCGTTTTGGATTTAGAAGCAGATATTTCCCTGTGCTTACTGCTGTTTCTTCCATATGCCTGTAATGGGCTGAAAACGCCTGTCTTGGGACTCTGCAGAGAAAGTCTCTGCAGACTGCTGAATCCACACACGGGTTTAACTCTGGAAGTTGAGTGCACACATTGACAACCGTTCTGTTAGATAGCTGCGTTTTGGATTTAGAAGCAGATATTTCCCTGTGCTTACTGCTGTTTCTTCCATAGGCCGGTAATGGGCTGAAAACGCCTGTTTTGGGACTCTGCAGAGAAAGTGTTTGCAGACAGCTGAATCCACACACGGGTTTAACTCTGGAAGTTGAGTGCACACATTGACAACTGTTCTGTTAGATAGCTGCGTTTTGGATTTAGAAGCAGATATTTCCCTGTGCTTACTGCTGTTTCTTCCATATGCCGGTAATGGGCTGAAAACGCCTGTTTTGGGACTCTGCAGAGAAAGTGTTTGCAGACAGCTGAATCCACACACGGTTTTAACTCTTGAAGTTGAGTGCACACATTGACAACTGTTCTGTTAGATAGCTGCGTTTTGGATTTAGAAGCAGATATTTCCCTGTGCTTACTGCTGTTTCTTCCATATGCCGGTAATGGGCTGAAAACGCCTGTTTTGGGACTCTGCAGAGAAAGTGTTTGCAGACTGCTGAATCCACACACGGGTTTAACTCTGGAAGTTCAGTGCACACATTGACAACCGTTCTGTTAGATAGCTGCGTTTTGGATTTAGAAGCAGATATTTCCCTGTGCTTACTGCTGTTTCTTCCATATGCCGGTAATGGGCTGAAAACGCCTGTTTTGGGACTCTGCAGAGAAAGTGTTTGCAGACTGCTGAATCCACACACGGGTTTAACTCTGGAAGTTGAGTGCACACATTGACAACCGTTCTGTTAGATAGCTGCGTTTTGGATTTAGAAGCAGATATTTCCCTGTGCTTACTGCTGTTTCTTCCATATGCCGGTAATGGGCTGAAAACGCCTGTTTTGGGACTCTGCAGAGAAAGTCTCTGCAGACTGCTGAATCCACACACGGGTTTAACTCTGGAAGTTGAGTGCACACATTGACAACCGTTCTGTTAGATGGCTGCGTTTTGGATTTAGAAGCAGATATTTCCCTGTGCTTACTGCTGTTTCTTCCATATGCCGGTAATGGGCTGAAAACGCCTGTTTTGGGACTCTGCAGAGAAAGTCTCTGCAGACTGCTGAATCCACACACGGGTTTAACTCTGGAAGTTGAGTGCACACATTGACAACCGTTCTGTTAGATAGCTGCGTTTTGGATTTAGAAGCAGATATTTCCCTGTGCTTACTGCTGTTTCTTCCATATGCCGGTAATGGGCTGAAAACGCCTGTTTTGGGACTCTGCAGAGAAAGTGTTTGCAGACTGCTGAATCCACACACGGGTTTAACTCTGGAAGTTGAGTGCACACATTGACAACCGTTCTGTTAGATAGCTGCGTTTTGGATTTAGAAGCAGATATTTCCCTGTGCTCACTGCTGTTTCTTCCATATGCCGGTAATGGGCTGAAAACGCCTGTTTTGGGACTCTGCAGAGAAAGTCTCTGCAGACTGCTGAATCCACACACGGGTTTAACTCTGGAAGTTGAGTGCACACATTGACAACCGTTCTGTTAGATAGCTGCGTTTTGGATTTAGAAGCAGATATTTCCCTGTGCTTACTGCTGTTTCTTCCATATGCCGGTAATGGGCTGAAAACGCCTGTTTTGGGACTCTGCAGAGAAAGTCTCTGCAGATTGCTGAATCCACACACGGGTTTAACTCTGGAAGTTGAGTGCACACATTGACAACCGTTCTGTTAGATAGCTGCGTTTTGGATTTAGAAGCAGATATTTCCCTGTGCTTACTGCTGTTTCTTCCATATGCCGGTAATGGGCTGAAAACGCCTGTTTTGGGACTCTGCAGAGAAAGTGTTTGCAGACTGCTGAATCCACACACGGGTTTAACTCTGGAAGTTGAGTGCACACATTGACAACCGTTCTGTTAGATAGCTGCGTTTTGGATTTAGAAGCAGATATTTCCCTGTGGTCACTGCTGTTTCTTCCATATGCCGGTAATGGGCTGAAAACGCCTGTTCTGGGACTCTGCAGAGAAAGTCTCTGCAGACTGCTGAATCCACACACGGGTTTAACTCTGGAAGTTGAGTGCACACATTGACAACCGTTCTGTTAGATAGCTGCGTTTTGGATTTAGAAGCAGATATTTCCCTGTGCTTACTGCTGTTTCTTCCATATGCCGGTAATGGGCTGAAAACGCCTGTTTTGGGACTCTGCAGAGAAAGTCTCTGCAGACTGCTGAATCCACACACGGGTTTAACTCTGGAAGTTGAGTGCACACATTGACAACCGTTCTGTTAGATAGCTGCGTTTTGGATTTAGAAGCAGATATTTCCCTGTGCTTACTGCTGTTTCTTCCATATGCCGGTAATGGGCTGAAAACGCCTGTCTTGGGACTCTGCAGAGAAAGTCTCTGCAGACTGCTGAATCCACACACGGGTTTAACTCTGGAAGTTGAGTGCACACATTGACAACCGTTCTGTTAGATAGCTGCGTTTTGGATTTAGAAGCAGATATTTCCCTGTGCTTACTGCTGTTTCTTCCATATGCCGGTAATGGGCTGAAAACGCCTGTTTTGGGACTCTGCAGAGAACGTCTCTGCAGACTGCTGAATCCACACACGGGTTTAACTCTGGAAGTTGAGTGCACACATTGACAACCGTTCTGTTAGATAGCTGCGTTTTGGATTTAGAAGCAGATATTTCCCTGTGCTTACTGCTGTTTCTTCCATATGCCGGTAATGGGCTGAAAACGCCTGTCTTGGGACTCGGCAGAGAAAGTCTCTGCAGACTGCTGAATCCACACATGGGTTTAACTCTGGAAGTTGAGTGCACACATTGACAACCGTTCTGTTAGATAGCTGCGTTTTGGATTTAGAAGCAGATATTTCCCTGTGCTTACTGCTGTTTCTTCCATATGCCGGTAATGGGCTGAAAACGCCTGTTTTGGGACTCTGCAGAGAAAGTCTCTGCAGACTGCTGAATCCACACACGGGTTTAACTCTGGAAGTTGAGTGCACACATTGACAACCGTTCTGTTAGATAGCTGCGTTTTGGATTTAGAAGCAGATATTTCCCTGTGCTTACTGCTGTTTCTTCCATATGCCGGTAATGGGCTGAAAACGCCTGTTTTGGGACTCTGCAGAGAAAGTCTCTGCAGACTGCTGAATCCACACACGGGTTTAACTCTGGAAGTTGAGTGCACACATTGACAACCGTTCTGTTAGATAGCTGCGTTTTGGATTTAGAAGCAGATATTTCCCTGTGCTTACTGCTGTTTCTTCCATATGCCGGTAATGGGCTGAAAACGCCTGTTTTGGGACTCTGCAGAGAAAGTCTCTGCAGACTGCTGAATCCACACACGGGTTTAACTCTGGAAGTTGAGTGCACACATTGACAACCGTTCTGTTAGATAGCTGCGTTTTGGATTTAGAAGCAGATATTTCCCTGTGCTTACTGCTGTTTCTTCCATATGCCGGTAATGGGCTGAAAACGCCTGTCTTGGGACTCTGCAGAGAAAGTCTCTGCAGACTGCTGAATCCACACACGGGTTTAACTCTGGAAGTTGAGTGCACACATTGACAACCGTTCTGTTAGATAGCTGCGTTTTGGATTTAGAAGCAGATATTTCCCTGTGCTTACTGCTGTTTCTTCCATATGCCGGTAATGGGCTGAAAACGCCTGTTTTGGGACTCTGCAGAGAAAGTCTCTGCAGACTGCTGAATCCACACACGGGTTTAACTCTGGAAGTTGAGTGCACACATTGACAACCGTTCTGTTAGATAGCTGCGTTTTGGATTTAGAAGCAGATATTTCCCTGTGCTTACTGCTGTTTCTTCCATATGCCGGTAATGGGCTGAAAACGCCTGTTTTGGGACTCTGCAGAGAAAGTCTCTGCAGACTGCTGAATCCACACACGGGTTTAACTCTGGAAGTTGAGTGCACACATTGACAACCGTTCTGTTAGATAGCTGCGTTTTGGATTTAGAAGCAGATATTTCCCTGTGCTTACTGCTGTTTCTTCCATAGGCCGGTAATGGGCTGAAAACGCCTGTTTTGGGACTCTGCAGAGAAAGTCTCTGCAGACTGCTGAATCCACACACGGGTTTAACTCTGGAAGTTGAGTGCACACATTGACAACCGTTCTGTTAGATAGCTGCGTTTTGGATTTAGAAGCAGATATTTCCCTGTGCTTACTGCTGTTTCTTCCATAGGCCGGTAATGGGCTGAAAACGCCTGTTTTGGGACTCTGCAGAGAAAGTCTCTGCAGACTGCTGAATCCACACACGGGTTTAACTCTGGAAGTTGAGTGCACACATTGACAACCGTTCTGTTAGATAGCTGCGTTTTGGATTTAGAAGCAGATATTTCCCTGTGCTTACTGCTGTTTCTTCCATATGCCGGTAATGGGCTGAAAACGCCTGTTTTGGGACTCTGCAGAGAAAGTCTCTGCAGACTGCTGAATCCACACACGGGTTTAACTCTGGAAGTTGAGTGCACACATTGACAACCGTTCTGTTAGATAGCTGCGTTTTGGATTTAGAAGCAGATATTTCCCTGTGCTTACTGCTGTTTCTTCCATATGCCGGTAATGGGCTGAAAACGCCTGTCTTGGGACTCTGCAGAGAAAGTCTCTGCAGACTGCTGAATCCACACACGGGTTTAACTCTGGAAGTTGAGTGCACACATTGACAACCGTTCTGTTAGATAGATGCGTTTTGGATTTAGAAGCAGATATTTCCCTGTGCTTACTGCTGTTTCTTCCATATGCCGGTAATGGGCTGAAAACGCCTGTTTTGGGACTCTGCAGAGAAAGTCTCTGCAGACTGCTGAATCCACACACGGGTTTAACTCTGGAAGTTGAGTGCACACATTGACAACCGTTCTGTTAGATAGCTGCGTTTTGGATATAGAAGCAGATATTTCCCTGTGCTTACTGCTGTTTCTTCCATATGCCGGTAATGGGCTGAAAACGCCTGTTTTGGGACTCTGCAGAGAAAGTCTCTGCAGACTTGCTGAATCCACACACGGGTTTAACTCTGGAAGTTGAGTGCACACATTGACAACCGTTCTGTTAGATAGCTGCGTTTTGGATTTAGAAGCAGATATTTCCCTGTGCTTACTGCTGTTTCTTCCATATGCCGGTAATGGGCTGAAAACGCCTGTTTTGGGACTCTGCAGAGAAAGTCTCTGCAGACTGCTGAATCCACACACGGGTTTAACTCTGGAAGTTGAGTGCACACATTGACAACCGTTCTGTTAGATAGCTGCGTTTTGGATTTAGAAGCAGATATTTCCCTGTGCTTACTGCTGTTTCTTCCATATGCCGGTAATGGGCTGAAAACGCCTGTTTTGGGACTCTGCAGAGAAAGTCTCTGCAGACTGCTGAATCCACACACGGGTTTAACTCTGGAAGTTGAGTGCACACATTGACAACCGTTCTGTTAGATAGCTGCGTTTTGGATTTAGAAGCAGATATTTCCCTGTGCTTACTGCTGTTTCTTCCATATGCCGGTAATGGGCTGAAAACGCCTGTTTTGGGACTCTGCAGAGAAAGTCTCTGCAGACTGCTGAATCCACACACGGGTTTAACTCTGGAAGTTGAGTGCACACATTGACAACCGTTCTGTTAGATAGCTGCGTTTTGGATTTAGAAGCAGATATTTCCCTGTGCTTACTGCTGTTTCTTCCATATGCCGGTAATGGGCTGAAAACGCCTGTTTTGGGACTCTGCAGAGAAAGTCTCTGCAGACTGCTGAATCCACACACGGGTTTAACTCTGGAAGTTGAGCGCACACATTGACAACCGTTCTGTTAGATAGCTGCGTTTTGGATTTAGAAGCAGATATTTCCCTGTGCTTACTGCTGTTTCTTCCATATGCCGGGTAATGGGCTGAAAACGCCTGTCTTGGGACTCTGCAGAGAAAGTCTCTGCAGACTGCTGAATCCACACACGGGTTTAACTCTGGAAGTTGAGTGCACACATTGACAACCGTTCTGTTAGATAGCTGCGTTTTGGATTTAGAAGCAGATATTTCCCTGTGCTTACTGCTGTTTCTTCCATATGCCGGTAATGGGCTGAAAACGCCTGTTTTGGGACTCTGCAGAGAAAGTCTCTGCAGACTGCTGAATCCACACACGGGTTTAACTCTGGAAGTTGAGTGCACACATTGACAACCGTTCTGTTAGATAGCTGCGTTTTGGATTTAGAAGCAGATATTTCCCTGTGCTTACTGCTGTTTCTTCCATATGCCGGTAATGGGCTGAAACGCCTGTCTTGGGACTCTGCAGAGAAAGTCTCTGCAGACTGCTGAATCCACACACGGGTTTAACTCTGGAAGTTGAGTGCACACATTGACAACCGTTCTGTTAGATAGCTGCGTTTTGGATTTAGAAGCAGATATTTCCCTGTGCTTACTGCTGTTTCTTCCATATGCCGGTAATGGGCTGAAAACGCCTGTTTTGGGACTCTGCAGAGAAAGTCTCTGCAGACTGCTGAATCCACACACGGGTTTAACTCTGGAAGTTGAGTGCACACATTGACAACCGTTCTGTTAGATAGCTGCGTTTTGGATTTAGAAGCAGATATTTCCCTGTGCTTACTGCTGTTTCTTCCATATGCCGGTAATGGGCTGAAAACGCCTGTTTTGGGACTCTGCAGAGAAAGTCTCTGCAGACTGCTGAATCCACACACGGGTTTAACTCTGGAAGTGAGTGCACACATTGACAACCGTTCTGTTAGATAGCTGCGTTTTGGATTTAGAAGCAGATATTTCCCTGTGCTTACTGCTGTTTCTTCCATATGCGGTAATGGGCTGAAAACGCCTGTTT